>NW_028261393.1:45837690-46120190 GCF_051295495.1 Thamnophis sirtalis | reverse complement strand
TCGATTACTCTTACAGCTAGTTTCCAGTCCCTCTTAATAATTCTCTTTACGACTGTTCATGGTTGTCTGGATCCTTCTTAAAATGTGGTGCCCAGATCTGGATATAGCAGCTGAGATGTTGTTGTTAGTTGCGAAGTCGTGCCCGACCCATCGCGACCCCATGGACAATATTCCTCCAGGCCTTCCTGTCCTCTACCATCCTCTGGAGTCCATTCAAGCTCACACCTACTGCTTTGGTGACTCCATCCAGCCACCTCATTCTCTGTCGTCCTCTTCTTCTTTTGCCCTCAGTCTTTCCCAGCATGAGGCTCTTCTCCAGTGGATCCCTCCTTCTCATTAGGTGGTCAAAGTATTTGAGTTTCCTCTTCAGGATCTGGCCTTCTAAAGAGCAGTCAGGGTTGATCTCCTCTAGGACTGACCGGTTGGATGGCCTTGCAGTCCAAGGGACTCACAGGAGTCTTCTCCAGCACCAGAGCTCAAAGGCCTCTATTCTTTGGCGCTCAGCTTTCCTTACAGTCCAACTTTCACAGCCATCCATTGCAACTGGGAAAACCAGAGCTTTGACTATACATTGGGGTGTAGCAAGCTGAATGGGGGGTTGGGGTGTCCAAACAGCACAAAACTAGAGTGAAGCAAAAAACATCTCTCAGTCACATCCAGCTTCACTTTCATGGGAAGTGAATTTGAACCGATTCATCACCAGTTGGTGATTAAAATGCGATGCATTATTTTCTGTTGGAAAAAGGGCCCAGTTCTATTGCTTGGTTGAACATTTTCCTGTTTTACACCAATATCCTTTTTGGAAAACGCGTGAACAAACACCAGGCTACAGAAATGGAAGGATTAGAAGGGATTTCATGGGTAATAAAAGTGTAAAGCCAAAATATAATATACCAAAAGTAAAGGTTCCGCTCGCACATATGTGCTACTCGTCCCTGACTCTAGGGGACATTTCAAAGCAGAAGAGCCAATGCTGTCCGAAGACGTCACCGTGGTCATGTGGCCGGCATGACTAGATGCCGAAGGCGCATGGAACACTGTTACCTTCCCACCAAAGGTGGTTCCTATTTTTCTACTTGCATTTTTACATGCTTTTGAACTGCTAAGTTGGCAGAAGCTGGGACAAGTAATCGGAGCTCACTCCGTTATGCGGTGCTAGGGATTCGAACCACCCAACTGCCAACCTTACTGATCGACAAGCTCAATGTCTTAGCCACTGAGCCACTGTGTCCCTTATAATATACCAAAGAGAAGCCCAAACTCTGAAACTAAACTTACAGTAAACTTAGGAAGAACCACTTATAGATGTTGTTACAACTCTTGGTTTATTTTCCTTTTGTGTCACATTCTTCAGTAACTTAAAAGGAAGTGCATAGTTGTTTGTTATTGATTATCATCTCTTTAAAAGTTTGCAAATGTTATTGGTAAAATATTGACATTGCTTTGAGCTAAAAGGTTACAAAGTATAACTGCTGAAGTCCGCTACCTTTTTCCCCCCCACCCTGAATCAAGTTCTACTTTTTAGATATTTCCCGCTGTGAATATACTTTCTTCTCACACAGTTTTAGACCGCATGTAAAATTAATGTAATGCCCTATAAAATGGAAATCTCCTTTGACATAAGTACGCCAAGTGAGCTCTCTGTTCATTTCCAAACAGCTGTCCAGCGACAGAAAACCTTCCCCAAAAATTTCGCAATGCGCATTTTGAGAGAAGACGGGTGGCTGGGGATGATGGGAACTGTACTCTACACTAAGGGAGCACCAGATTATGGATGGCTGCGGCAAATATATATTTCCGTATGACCTACAGATGCAGAGGGTGGCTTTTAAAAGGAACTAATGACTTGGAAGTGAATAGACTTGTTAATATTTGAACCTATTAACACGCCACTTTGCATTGTACACCTCTTGTGAAGGGTATAGGTGTATACTTGTGCATGGAAAAAAAAGATTGTTTTTATTTTTCAAAGCTCTTCCTTTTAACAGCTTTAAGGTACCTTTTACATGGTGCTTGGAATGCAATCCCCAGCATCCACTCCCCACATGGGCAAGGAGGTACAGTACTTGTAATGCAGCACAGCTGGGAAGATGACCAAGTCTATCTCCCAGTCTGTCTTCAAGCCAGGTTTTCTTCTTCGAAGCTCCTAAATTCAGTTTCAGCTTCTGGCTTGATGGTGGATTTTTTTTCCTCACCCTGCCTTTGTGTGCAAGGAGAAGTTTGGCATTGTACAGGGCCTACCTTAGCAATCAAAGAGGGCATTTTGCCATATTGCCACAGTGACATTCAGTTCTGGGACACGAAGGCATGTCCAAGCAGGGGAGCTACGAGGTGCAAGGATCCTCTTCCCTGAAGAATCCCAAATTCAAAGTTATATTGGGTGATGGTTGCAATTTTTTTTATTTTTAAAAATAAAAAAGCAACATAAAAAAAATTCTCATCCATCACATACACAGCATGTCATTTGGTAACAAGTGCTTTTGCATCCATATTCTCAATTACATATACAATCACAGATTTTCCGTCTAATATAACTAAATACCTCACTTTCATTGTACAATGTATATTCTATTACAATTAATATTTTTTTTCAATAAACCTAATTCCCTTACATTCTTGATTGTCTGTTTAATAGCAATATACCTTTATAAAATCACTTATCCCATTCTGAATATTTTTACAATATTAAAAAAATTACTAACTATTTATATTTGTATATCACTATTTTCAATTATGTATAACCCCACCATCCATCGAGTATGCTTATGTTCATTATTGTCCTTGTACATCATACATTCAAACAAAGATGTTATTCCTTCATTTTTCATCAAGGTATTCTAAATACTCACTTCATATATATACCAATTTTTAATTACTTCCTTATTAAAATTATTTATCCACAACAGGATATCTTTATAATATATACTTAGAGTTATACGTGGTGATGGTTGCTTTTTAAATCAATAACAATTGCATTCTTTCCCCCCCTCCCAAGACATTCTCTGTCAAATAGAACAGAGAATAATAGAGTTGGAAGGGACCTTGGAGGTCTTCTAGTCCAACCTTCTGCTCGAGCAGGAGACCCTATGCCATTTCAGACACATTTATTTATTTATTTATTTATTTATTTGTCTTGTATGCCGCCCACTCCCGGAGGACTCCGGGCGGCTCACAAAAGACAAGGGAAAGGGGGGAACGAGACAAAGACAACATATTAAAAACAAAACCAACATTCACAATTTCTGTGGAGGTAGATGCTTCTCAGCTCCCCCCAGCCTGCTGGAACAGCCAGGACTTGGTGGCTTTGCGGAAGGCTGGGAGGGTAGTAAGAGTCCGGATCTCAACAGGGAGCTCGTTCCAGAGGGCCGGAGCTGCAACAGAGAAGGCTCTCCGCCGGGGAGTCGCCAGCCGACATTGGCTGGCAGATGGAATCCGGAGAAGACCCAACCTGTGCGATCTAATTGGTCTGAGAGAGGTAATTGGCAGGAGGCAGTCTCTCAGGTACCCAGGTCCGATGCCACCCCTATGGCTTTATAGGTAGCGACCAGCACCTTGAAGCGAATTGGGAGACTAATAGGTAGCCAGTGCAGCTCGCGGAGAATAGGTGTAAAGTGGGTGTACCTTGGTGCACCCACAATCGCTCGCGCGGCTGCATTCTGGACTAATTGGAATCTTCAAACACTCTTCAAGGGCAGCCCCATGTAGAGCGCATTACAATACATGGTTGTCCAGTCTTTTTTGGGAAGCCTCCAGTGATGGAGCACCCACAACTTCTAAAGGCAAGTTATTCCATTGGTTGATTGCTCTCCCCCGTTAGGAAATTTCTCCTTAGTTCTAGGTTGCTTCTCCCCTTAGTTAATTTACAACCATTCTCTCTCCTCTTGCCTTTAGGTGCTTTGAAAAATAGTTTAACACCCTCCACCCCTTGTCTTTGTGGGAGCCCCTCAAATATTGGAAAACTGCTATCATGTTCTCCCCCAGTCCTTCTTTTCATTAGACTAGGCATACCCAATTCTAGGGACACGGTGGCTCGGTGGCCAAGACACTGAGCTTGTCAATCAGAAAGGTCAGCAGTTCGGCGGTTCGAATCCCTACCGCCATGTAATGGAGTGAGCTTGTCCCGGCTTCTGCCAACTTGTCCCAGCTTCTGCCAACCTAGCAGTTCAAAAGTATTGTAAAAAATGCAAGTAGAAAAATAGGAACCACCTTTGTTGGGAAGGTAACACCGTTCCGTACGCCTTTGGCGTTTAGTCTTATGGTTTATTCATTTGGATACTGCATATTTTGTTAATTTGGGTTTGTTATCTTGCATGAATTCCACCTTTCTTGAAGGATCCAATGGAGATTTGAGTCAGCTAAAGGCTAGTTGAGTTCACTTACGAATTTCAACATTCTCTTCTTTCTGCTGTAGCCGATTTGGAGAAGGGAGATTTAATCTAAATAGGATTGTCACCCTAGTTGCGATGTTGAGCAAGGGTTATCCCAGACACTAAGAGTGACAGATTCTCAGGCTGCAAACACACGCATTTCTTAAGTTCTGCATTGCTAGCATTGCAAACCCATTTGAGGTCATGAACTCTCTAAAAATCTGTCTCTCCGAGGCTGAACGTCAAGTCTTTGTGATACCGAAAGTAAGAATGAGAAGCTGAGAGCTCAGAATTTCAAAATCAGGAAGCTAAATATTTGGTAGCATGTTGACGTACTGGGATGACAAACCCCAGGATGATTTAGTTGAGTTGTGTTACTTGAGAATTCTGGAGTGGGAAACCCATAAGAACATAACCAATCCCTTTCTGGGTTGGACCCTGGCCCATCTAGGCTAGCAGCCTGTTCCCACGGTGGAAAACTGGCTGTATAACCACCCCACCCACAATAGTAAAATGTAAAGGTTCCCCTAGTTCATATGTGCTAGTCGTTCCTGACTCTAGGGGGCGGTGCTTATCTCCGTTTCAAAGCCGAAGAGCCAGCGCTGTCCGAAGACGTCTCCTTGGTCATGTGGCCAGCATAACTAAACGCCAAAGGCGCATGGAACGCTGTTACTTTCCCACCAAAGGTGGTTCCTATTTTTCTACTTGCATTTTAATATTCTTTTGAACTGCTAGGTTGGCAGAAATAACAGGAACTCACCCCATTACACAGCACTAGGGGCTCGAACCACCAAACTGCCGACCTTTCTGATCAACCAGCTCAGCGTCTTAGCCCCTGAGCCACCACATCCCCTAGTCTTGTATGCTGATGGTTTTCACTGCCGTCGAGGCACACAAAAATCTAGCAGTCGGTTTTAGATTGGATATCTTTAGCATCTTCTAGCTCAAGCGTGTTGATGGCCAGTATTTTCAGGCCAGCTCCAGGAAACGTGCTGATGTTATCACCATCATTAATTTCTTAAACCACCTGCCCTCTCGCCCCCTCCGCAATGGGTTTGTGCACGCACTGACCTGGGTGTCGTCTTGCCTGGAGCCAACTACTAAATCAGAAAAACGGCTGAACGCTGTAGGTTTCCACAAGTCTTCAGGCTCCAGCGCTGCATTGGCCTCACGAGGGCATTTTGAGACATTCAGAACATTGGGTGGCTTCTGGACGGGTGCAGAGAAAAAAAGATGATTAGGGGACTGGAGGCTAAAACATATGAAGAATGGTTGCAGGAACTGGGTATGTCTAGTTTAATGAAAAGAAGGACTAGGGGAGACATGATAGCAGTCTTCCAATATCTCAGGGGCTGCCACAAAGAAGTGGGAGTCAAGCTATTCTCCAAAGCACCTGAGGGTAGAACAAGAAGCAATGGGTGGAAACTAATCAAGGAGAGAAGCAACTTAGAATTAAAGAGAAATTTCCT
Source organism: Thamnophis sirtalis (assembly GCF_051295495.1). Classification (NCBI taxonomy): domain Eukaryota; kingdom Metazoa; phylum Chordata; class Lepidosauria; order Squamata; family Natricidae; genus Thamnophis; species Thamnophis sirtalis. Next base: position 46,114,354 of record NW_028261393.1, on the reverse strand, counting down.
GACAGTTAGAACAATTAACCAGTGGAACAACTTGCCTCCAGAAGTTATGAATGCTCCAACACTGGAAGTTTTTAATAGGAGATTAGATAACCATTTGTCTGAAATGGTGTAGGGTTTCCTGTCTAAGCAGGGGGTTGAATTAGAAGACCTCCAAGGTCCCTTCCAACTCTGTTATTCGGTTCCACCACAAAACCGCGGTAGACTGAAGCGCGCTCGACAAAAGCGCGTATCTGACGTCATCACAGCGCGACGAAAACATCACGCTGTGAGCGGTAAACTTAAAATTAACGCGAAAACCTTACCCTAACCCCCCCAAACCTAACCCTAAACCTAACCCTAAACCTAACCCTTAACCTAACCCTAAACCTAACCCTAAACCTAACCCTAAACCTAACCCTTAACCTAACGCTAAACCTAACGCTAACCCTTAACCTAACCCTAACACTTAACGTAACCCTAAACCTAACCCTAACCCTTAACCTAACCCTAACCCTAAACCTAACCCTTACCTTTACGTGAATTGGCTTGCTTTAAAATCGCTTTTTAAAATCTCCGCGGTCGTATTTGTCGCGCTGCTGATGACGTCAGGTATGCACTTTAATCGGGCGCGCTTTAGTGGACCGCAGTTTTGTCGTGCCACGTGTTATTGTAAGATTCTAAGCGAATGGATGCTGTGAGGATACCTGGGACCAGCTATTGCTGGGATTTTGAGCCTTGTACTCAAAAAAAAGGTAGGGGACATATAGATTACTAGATGCTACCGAACTCCATAGTTCTAAAAAGCGTGGCTAAGCATGGAGAGCTGGGAGTTCCATCTGAAAATCCACCATTTCTTTTGTCCTAGTATTTCTGGTGGGCTACAATATCCAAATATGAGGGGCTTCCAGGTGATTTCTCTTACTTGGGTGAGGAAGTTGTTTTTCTTCTCTTGTTTCAAGCAAAGGTTGGGGAATAACCGGTTGGGATAAAATGGGACCATCCTGATTTAACCTTTGAGCTAGTAGACAGAATGTGTCATGTTCCTGGGAAATCTTTTGCTGAGTTAGAGATCTGGGCTGCAGCTTTGTCGACAGCTACGTCAAGGAAAGGAGATGAGATAAGGGATGAGGTTGGGCTGAATCAGCTTTCCTGACAGGCACTTTAAACCCAGGCCAGGGTTGATGTCAATGTCTTGGCTGGAGAAGACAAGGGGAAGACGAACGTTGAGCCAATAAAGTATTGCAGTATAAAGGAGTTACGTTTCATTATCTTTATCTCCCCTCATCTTGCAATCTCGGTTCTGCTGTTTCAGACACCACCACTAATAAGTTCTGGATTTCAGGAATCTAATAAATTTCCCATCTGAATGACTGCCCCTTTGTCCAGTTCTTGTGGCTCAGATCTCATTCTATCTCAGTCATTCTCATTTTTTTAAAAAAACATCAGCTAAGGATGAAAAGGAAGCTTTCGGACACTTAGCCAACCATCTCTTTAACTATCCCTTCTGTATCTGCTATTTCTCCATCTTAAGCAAGCAGTGTTATCGTTTCAGGTTTTTTGCTTTTCCTGGAGAAGAGTTAATTTATATATATATGGAAGGATCAGAATTCGGAGGGTGTTTTGGGATTGTTTGTGTGTGTGTGATTGTGTTAATAACCAACTAAGTGTAGGGATTAGTTGTCGATCAGAAAGGTCGGCGGCTTGGCGGTTCGAATCCCTAGCGCCGTGTAACGAACTGAGCTCCTGTTATTTGTCCCAGCTTCTGCCAACCTAGCAGTTTGAAAGCATGTAAAAATGCAAATAGAAAAAATAGGAACCATCTTTAGTGGGGAGGTAACAGCGTTCCATGCAGCTTCAGCATTGAGTCATGCCGGCCACATGACCACAGAGACATTTTTGGACAGCGCTGGCTCTTCGGCTTTGAAACAGAGATGAGCACTGACCCCTAGAGTCAGGAACGACTAGCGCATATGTGTGAGGGAAACCTTTACCTTTATCTTAATCACAGGGAAAGGAAAGGTAGATGAAAGATCAACCATCTTATCTCCAGATGGTTTCAAATAGGCATGAAAAGGGATTATTATGCAATTGGCGCGCAACACACCTAAAACAGGCAGAGTGTGGATTTGAATTTGAGTTTCATTTTATTTATATGCCGCCCTATTCCCTGAGGGACTCAGGGCGGTGCACAAACCTGAAGGAGGGGAAGGGAAAAACACAAAAACTACAAAAGTACAGGGCATTTAAAAAAACAACCAACAGCCACACGATTCAAGAAGGGGAAGGGAACTCATCAACCCCAGGCCTGCCGACACAGCCAGGTTTTAACGGTTTTTCGGAAGGCCTGGAGAGAGGTGAGGGTCCGAATCTCTGCGGGAGTTCATTCCAAAGGGCCGGAGCTGCCACAGAGAAGGCCCTCCCCCGGGTAGTAGCCAGATAACATTGGCTGGTAGACGGAACCCGGAGGAGGCCCACTCTGTGTGATCTAATGGGTCTTTGGGAGGTAATTGGCAGCAGGCGGTCTCTCAAGTACCCAGGTCCAATACCATGAAGGGCTTTATAAGTGACGACTAGCACCTTGAAGCGTATCCAGAGACCATTCGGTAACCAGTGCAGCTCGCGGAGGATAGGTGTAACGTGGGTGTACCGAGGATTGCACCAACCCAGCTGCAGTCAGATCAATCACATCATTTTTGATCATCTCCTAGAGATGTCTTGGCTGGCCCTTAACCCCCCCCCCTGTTTTTGTTTTTAAAAAAAACCTTGTTGGTCTCTACAAAGTACCTTCATAGGGATTAGAATCCAACATTAGAAAAACCATGTTTGATCATGCACAGACCGGATCTTGCCTCTTTGCAACTAACCTCTCAGCTCTTTAAATCTTTTCGATATCGAGGGGCATATGGTTGCTAAACAATTTGCAGTATCTTTCTGTTCCACGGTTCGCTGAATAGGGCAGGTGCGAGGCCTTGCTCTCTTTGCAATTTGCTCACAATTTTTTTTCTCTCTCTCTCTTTTGCAAGCGAGACGGTTGCAAAAATATGTTATGACAAAGAAGAAACCAAAATACCAGCTTCCCTAAACGCTCTGTGCTCAGCCTGGAAACCAAACAGCTTACAGTACAAGAGAGGCATAATTAAATTGGCCTGCTTTGGCAGCTGTGTTGATTGTATAGATTGAGTCTCTCTCTGCCTGTCGATACGCCAAGTGACAATTTGAGCTTTCTTTGATGAAAGCGGCACATCTGTTTTTTAGCCAAGAGTATCACACAATTAGAACGCTCACCAGTTGGACTGTAAATGACTTCACACAGGGCATAGCAACAATTTTGGGCGCCCATTCTAAAGATTGTATTACTTTAGTATAGGTTTTGTGACCTGGGGACCCAGCAATGCAGGTAGTCCTCGAGTTATGATTTCTGTTGCTAAGCGAGACAGTGCAGCGAGTTTTGCCCCGTTTCCCATCTTTTCTTGCCACGGTTGTTAAGTGAATCACTGCTGTTGTTAAATTAGTAACTCGGGTGTTAAATGAATTGGGCTTCCCTAATGATTTGGCTTGTCAGAAGGTGGCAAAAGGAGGTCTTCTGACCCTGGGACTCTGCAACTACCATAAACATGAGTCGGTGGCCAAGCATCCGAATTTGAATCACATAAAAAATGGTCATGAGTCATTTTTTTCAGCACCGTTGTAACTTTGAATGGTCACTAAATGAATAGAGTGGGTTGCTGCCGGCGTTGCTGCTGGTTGATGGCGTGTGTGAGTGCAGTTAAGTGTAAATTGTTCTCCGCATGCACAGAACATTAAAAAATTGATTAAAAATCAAGCCGGCAACAACAGCAATGAGTGGGGAACTGGTTCAGGGGCGTGGCCAGCCGCCGTCCCTACCGGTATGTCGACCCGGTCCCAATTTCCACTACCGGTTCACCTGAAGCGGTGCAAACCGGTAGCAACCCACCTCTGATCTGTAGATGAAACCACATTTTTTTTCCAGAGGTCTTATTACGTGTGCTATTTCGAGCATCAGGAACATACCTAAGCTAAACGTATCTTAATCATCTTTGTTTTGTTTCACCTATTGTTGCACTTCATTAAATAAAATAAATAATAGCGATAGCAAACAAGTCCTGCCAGTAAAGTTTTTTAAAAAAAATATTCATATCAGATTAACCTTTCGTACTGATAAACCACATGATCGTCATTAAGAAGATTATAAAGGTGGATAACATCAAAACTTCGGACAAGAAAGGAAGAGGAAACGTAAATCAAATGACTGGGAATCGCCCAGCTGTTGAAAGTCAGGTGGTATATAAATTATTATTACCAGTAAACAAAACCATTTCTGAGAATTTGGCCAGATCGAATTTAACAGAATAACAGCATTGGAAGGGACTTTGGAGGTTTTCTTATCCCATCCCCTGCACAAGCAGGAGCCCCTACCATTGCTGAAATTATTTTCTTGTTCTGGTGAAAAGAAGGAAGGAAGGAAGGAAGGAAGGAAGGAAGGAAGGAAGGAAGGAAGGAAGGAAGGAAGGAAGATAAGAGCCGAGGTGGCGCAGTGGTTAAATGCAGCACTGCAGGCTACTTCAGCTAACTGCAGTTCTGCAGTTCGGCTGTTCAAATCTCACCGGCTCAGGGTTGACTCAGCCTTCCATCCTTCCGAGGTGGGTAAAATGAGGACCCGGATTGTTGGGGGCAATATGCTGACTCTGTAAACCGCTTAGAGAGGGCTGAAAGCCCTATGAAGCGGTATATAAGTCTATAAAAAAAAAGAAAAAGAAAAAAAGAAAGATTTACAAGAATTGCAGCATCATGTACAGAAGGAAGGAAGGAAGGAAGGAAGGAAGGAAGGAAGGAAGGAAGGAAGGAAGGAAGGAAGATTTACAAGAATTGCAGCATCACGTACAGAAGGAAGGAAGGAAGGAAGGAAGGAAGGAAGGAAGGAAGGAAGGAAGGAAGGAAGGAAGGTTTACAAGAATTGCAGCATCATGTACAGTAGTTAGCATTTGCAACCTTCCCAGCTGGCTTCAGACAAACAAAGCGAGGGAAGCTGAATTTGCTTCATGACCACAAGTTTCATTTAGCAACTGCACTATTTCACTTAATAACCTGGGCCAAAAACATACAATCAGGCCTGACTCACTTAACAAACACCTTGCTCAGCAATGAATTCTGGTCCTTCCGGTCCTTCTTATGGGTCATAAGCAGTGGTGGGATTTAAAAATCTTTACTACCGGTTCTGTGGGTGTGGCTTGGCGGGCATAGCGTGGCGGGCGTGGCATGGTGTGGCTTGGTGAGCATGGCAGGGAAGGATACTGCAAAATACCCATTCCCTCCTGACCAGCTGGGACTCAGGAGCCAGAGAATAGATGGGGGCAGCGCCAGTCAGGTGATATTTACCAGTTCTCCGAACGACTCAAAATTTCCGCTACCAGTTCGCCAGAACTGGTCAGAATCTGCTGAATACCACCTCTGGTCATAAGTTAAGGACTACCTCCATTCCTGGAATTAACAGCTGTGCTCATAGACTTAACATGGGTCCAAGGATGGAATTGGAAAGAAGACTCCTGCCTTGAAGCTTCTACCTGGGATCTCTGCTAAACCCAACCTCTGTTTTTGCTCCTGCAGACGGTCTCTTGCCCAATGAATGCAATAACTGAGGATCTTTACGCCAATGGCTCAGCCAAGAACGGTGGCCTCACTCACACCAACGGGCACGAGTTGCGGAAAATACGCTTAATCCAGTTTGAGAAGATCACGGAGGAGCCCATGGTGAGCTGGTGGGAAAAGAGGAGCTGAGACATAATTTGGGGCATTCCAGCTGCTGGAGGGGGGGAATCACTGCCTTGATCTAATGCTAATGATTCAGCCTTTTTAGATACCTTTGGCTTGGATGATTGAGTCTTCATTGACATATTGCAGTTCATTTTGGGGGAAAAACCCATGTAGGGCAAGAGTTAATGCATTTCAATGACTCTCTGAATATTTTTTTTAAAATTTTAACTGGTGGAGTTGCAACAATTTTTGGTCCAGTTGCCATGAGTTAACCTTTTTTGATATACTGCCTTTATCCTGTAGGCAAGCAAGTGTAACAAGTGAGAAAGGAGTGGGTCAACTGTGCACAAAAGAATAGTTATTGTTTCTTTGGTCAAAAAGCTTGTACCAATAAAGGAGAATATTTGTAGCTCAGGGTTGGAATGAGGGTTCCTTGGTGCTCTCTGAGCTTGGCTATTTTCTTGCAAACATTTCATTACCCAACTAGGTAACAATATCATACCAGTTAAGAGCTGTGGTGGCGCGGTGGTTAGAGTGCAGTACTGCAGGCTATTTCTGCTGACTGCCGGCTGACTGCAATTTGGGAGGTTGAAGCTCACCAGGTCCAAGGTTGCCTCAGCCTTCCATTCTTCCGAGGTGGGTAAAATGAGGATCCAGATTGTTGGGGGCAAGATGCCGACTCTGTAAACTGCTTAGGCAGGGCTATAAATTACTGTAAAGCGGTATATAAGTCTAAGTGCTATTGCAGGTTAGCTCTGCCCATTGTCAGGAATTCGATCTCGACTGGCTCAAGGCTGACTCAGCCTTCCATTCTTCTGAGGTGGGTAAAATGAGGACCCAGATTGTTGGGGGCAAGATGCCAACTCTGCAAATTGCTTAGGCAGGGCTGTAAAGCACTGTAAAGCAGTATATAAATCTAAGTGCTATTGCTATTAGGAGCCCTGGTGGCGCAGTGATTAGAAGGCAGTATTGCCAGCAGTTTGATCCTGACTGGCTCAAGGTTGACTCAGTCTTCCATTCTTCCGAGGTGGGTAAAATGAGGACCCAGATTGTTGGGGGCAAGATGCCGACTCTGTAAACTGCTTAGGCAGGGCTATAAAGCACTGTAAAGCGGTATATAAGTCTAAGTGCTATTGCAGGTTAGCTCTGCCCATTGTCAGGAATTCGATCTTGACTGGCTCAAGGCTGACTCAGCCTTCCATTCTTCCGAGGTGGGTAAAATGAGGCTCCACATTGTTGGGAGCAAGAGGCTGACTCTGTCAACCACTTAGAGCGGGCTGTAAAGCACTGTGAAGCGGTATATAAGTCTAAGTGCTATTGCTATTGCTAGTTAGAGTAAGGAAAAGTCTGTGAGAAAACAAGCAAGCTCGGAGAGCACCAAGGACCCCTGAAAGAGCTTTCCTCAAAAACCGTACTTGGATGGAAGGGGATTCTTCCATTGTTCTGCGCTGTCTGGCAGCTTTAAAGAATGACAGTGGAATCAAAATCAAATGGAGTATGACTAATGAGTAAGGCTTCTTCCGAGATGCCAAGCTATGGTAGCACACCATTACTGGTTAACTTAAATGCTGCATTTCAATCCCAAAAGTTCCCACAACATAATTTAGACCTTGGACCAAAGTTTCTTTTTTTTTTTTTTAGATGCAGGATAAAAGGAAAGGCAGAGAGGGAAGGGAGAGGAAGATATAAATCTCAGTTCAGTTAGTCACATTATTCTTCTCATCCCTATTCCCGATCTCCTTTTCTACTTATGATGATAACTTTGTTGCTTGTATCTTCACAATTTATATTGTTTTATTTAGTTTCCTAGCGTGGTTTATGTTGATTGCTTCTTTAGTATCCTATTACTATCACTCAGTGTTGTATCTTATGATATATGATGGATGTATTTTTATGACTATTATCATGATTAATCACGTATAGCTTTTATGTACAATGGAAGCTTATGCACTGAAGACAAATTCCTTGTGTGTCCAATCATACTTGGCCAATAAAGAATTTTATTCTATTCTGTTCTGCTCTACTTTCTATTCTATTCTATTCCATTGCCTTCGACTCCACTGCATATTCTGTTCTGTTCCCATTCCATTCCTATCCTATCCTATCCTATCCCATTCCATTCCTATTCCTTCCCATCCCTTCCCATCCCAATTCCTGTTCTATTCTGCATTCTATTCTGTTCTGTTCTAATTTCTATTCCTATTCCCATTCCCTATTCTATTCGTATTCCTATTCTATTCCATACCATTGCTATTCCATCCCATCCCTTCCCATCCAATTCCTATTCTATTCTGTTCTAATGTATATTCCCATTCCCATTTCCATTCCCTTTTCTATTCCTATTCTATTCCTATTCCTATTCCTATTCCTATTCCATTCCTATTCCTATTCCTATTCCTATTCCTATTCCTATTCCATCCTATCCTATCCTATCCCTTCCCATCCCAATTCCTGTTCTATTCTACATTCTATTCTGTTCTGATTTCTATTCCTATTAACTCCCTGTCCTTCCCAGGGTATCACTCTGAAGCTCAATGAGAAGAAAAGCTGCATGGTGGCCAGGATCCTCCATGGGGGCATGATTCACAGGCAAGGTAAGTAGAAGCTGAGCTGGAAAAATAGAGACAGGCAGTCCTTGACTTACGACAGTTCACTTAGTGACCATCTGAAGTCACAACAGCACTGAAAAAAGTGACTTATGACCATTTTCCCCCCTTAGGACCATTGTGGCATCCTCATGGTCATGTGATCAAAATTCAGGCACTTAGCAACTGACTCATATTTATGACAGGTGCAGTGCGCCATTTGTCAAGCTGTGGGTTGTTCCCTCTTGTTCTTGACATTCAGGAAAATCTGCTCTGACGCTTCACCATTCTTTGTGTCCTACCTTGGCAGGTTTCCTTCACGTGGGCGATGAGATTCTCGAGATCAATGGAAAGAGTGTGGCCAACCATTCTGTAGATCAGTTGCAGAAGATCTTGGTAAGTTTGGGGTCCAAGGAAAGCGGGGGAGAGAAGAAATCATTGGGCATAAGCCCGGGTCTTTGAGGTGCATGTTTAACCTTCAATGGTTATTTTAAAAAGGAGGTTATGAGAAGGAATATCCAGATGCAACTCTTACCGTCTTCACCGAAAGAAAATACATTCTTGAAGACACATGAAAAATGCTGTGGTGGTCTTGAAATTTATTTAATGGTCCACAATTCCAGTAAGTTTGAGAATCAAGGTTTAGCATCTCGGCCAGCATGTCAATCCAAGATTTTTAATTATACTTTGAAAATTCGATGGTATTCACACATAAGGGGTTAGGTAGAATTCACACGTAATGTTAAGCCGTAAGAATTGAATTTGCTCATCATGGGAAGTCTGACACCATCAAACCACTCTAAGGCTCGGTGTTACTTGTAAGCAGTGGTGGGTTGCAAATCCCATTCCAACCAGTACAGGGCCGGCAGCGTCCTCATGGATGCACGCATGTGTTCAAGCGCCTCCGTGATGCTCCAGCTGTACGTGCCATGTGCCTGCACGGAAGCGCAGAAGCCTTTAAACTCCGGTAAGGAGCTCGGGCGGGCTGGTGGGCCCTCCGGAGCACCGTACCAGAATGGTATCCGGTGCTCCGGGCTGGCTCCGGTATGCTTGCAACCCACCACTGCTTGTAAGCCAGACTTACTTCCTGCCTCTTATTTCCTTTTGGGGTCAGCTAGCTTTGAGCTTTGAAATTCAGCACGTTTTTTCCAGGAGAAATCCTGCTAGGTATGGTTTGAACATTAGATCCTCTGCCTGGTTAAGCTCATCAGTTCATTTTTCCCCAGACTGCCAGGACAATATATGTATCTTTTGAAATGCTTTGGTAAGTGTTCTGACTTAGGCTTCCCAAAAGCACGAAGCTGACTCCTCGTCCCGATAAAACCTCTTTTATTTAGTTTTAAAGTGAATTCCTCTCCAGCAAAGTCCCAGCCAACAGTCTTTCAAGAGATTTCACAACTACAGACCTTTATCAGGCTTGGAGAGCTGCCGGGCTGATATCTTCCAAATGCCACGCTGAAGCAGACAATACTTGGCAAGAAGTCAGGAAGAGATCTTCACCCTAATGAGTTGAACTAATTGTCTCCTGAAAACTCCCCTCCCCTTTTGCTCTTCTTGATTCCCTCTGGGAGGGGCCACTCATTGTCCATCTGTGTCTTTACTCCCGAGTTGACCCTTGTTCCTTAGCTGTTCCCTTCTCCTGGCATGTGCACACTGGGAACAGGCTCCAGCTGTTCTTCTGCCCCACTGATGTCTGACTCTGAAGGCAGCTGATAACTGTCAGACGGCTCTGGCCCCCTCTCTGCCTTCGACGCAGAGCCCTCATCAGAGCCTTCCCCAGACTCCACAACTGGCCCATGTTCCTCCCCAACCTCCTCACTGCCCGAATCCGCTGGCCACTGGTGGGCCACTGCAGTCAGGTTCAAGAAGTCAGGACAGGGTTCAAAATCACTACGAGTTTGTTTCATGCTATTTATGCACAAGAATCTGATCTACTAACAGTCAAGGCGAATTGGTGCCAGATAAAGAGTCAACGGACCTTTTTTTTAAAAAAGGGGGTGGACTTGGGCCTGTTATGAGGGCATACAGATTCCAAACTGATGGGGCCTTTGACTCTGCCCTCCACCTAGCATCTCCTATTGCTTCTGTGGAATTTCAGAGGTGACTTGTAGTCTCATCTGTGTTTGCATTTTGGGTGACTGAAGAAGGAACATTCGAAAATTGATTCCATGGTTGGTCTGGAAACCAATTTTTTAATCTAGAGGATGTTTTCTCTCTTTTTCCTTTTAACCTCTAGAAAGAAATCAAGGGAACGGTCATCCTAAAGATCATTCCCAACCAGCAGAACCGCATTCTGCCACTTCAGGTGGGTAGAACATTTTTAATTAGCAGTTTTACTATGAGGTGATTTTGTTTTCCAAAAAAAATAATAATAATATTACAGATTTAAAAAAAACCAGAATGGGTTTTGCACCTGGTACGTAACATGGATGTATCTTTGCTTGATCTGCTCAGCCAAATTCTACTCCTGTCTCTTCACAAAGAGGATGCTGGCTGGGGAATTCTGGGATCTGAAAGTTGGCCAAAAACCCTGGTGTAGGGATTGGAAAATGCTTTCTCTCTTCCCTGCTGTTTTTTTTTTCCTTTTATTTTTTTACATATGTGTATTACTGCTTTCGGGGACACGGTGGCTCAGTGGCTAAGATGCTGAGCTTGTCGATCGGAAGGGTCGGCAGTTCAGCGGTTCGAATCCCTAGTGCTGTGTAACGGAGTGAGCTCCTGTGACTTGTCCCAGCTTCTGCCAGCCTAGCAGTTTGAAAGCATTTAGAAATGCAAGTAGAAAAATAGGAACCAACTTTGGTGGGAAGGGAACAGCGTTCCGTGTGCCTTCTGCGTTTAGTTATGCTGGCCACATGACCACAGGGATGTCTATGGACAGCGCTGGCTCTTTGGCTTTGAAACAGATATGAGCACTGCCCCCTAGAGTCGGGAACAACTAGTACATATATGCGAGGGAAATCTTTACATTTTACTACAGTATTACTGCTTTAGGTCTTACAGGATGGAGGTCCAGCAGCACAATGTCCAAAGAACTTGGGAGAAACAGAAGCCCCCCAAATTCTTGGATTGCAACTTTTTTTTGTCCGTTCTGAAGTACCGTAGCTTCTCCCTTCCTTAAAGCCAAGTCAAGCAAAGTTCAGAGTTCTGTAGCATGCCCAGGAAGCAAGTAATCCACACAGATTAATTATTTAAAAGAGAGAGAAAAGAAAGCAGCAGGATAAAAAGGCTGATTAAAGTTCAACGAACCTCTGCAGAATCTCAGGGGTTTCACTTAAGAACAAGAGAGAGCTGGCATCTTGAAATCTTTGCTGGAGCCCCAGCGAGGAACTGTTGTGTGGATTTCCCCCCCTGCCCTTTCAATAAATCACATTGTTGGGCTGCAGATTCTTGTGAGGAAAAGCTATTTTAAGTAGCATCTCTTTCCTATTCTTGGAAATAAACCAGATACACCATGCTGAACATACCCTGCTCAGGAACCACTGCAGAATTGATCCGTGCTGTTTAATGCATCCGTTTTTCCCCAGAACTCTCAAACTACAGATTCCATTTCTCTCCCACTTTGGTTTTATTTTTCTTCCTCCTAGTGGATCTCTTCCAACTTTTGACTGCTGCAAAGCCAATAAAAATGGATCCCCGGGAAGCTTTGGCTAGCGGTGTGTGATCTAGAGACAGCTCATGTCAGGGAGTCGTCTTTCTTGCAGAAATGACTGCAATGCTGGTTTTATTTTCGCCTGTTTACTTGTAGTATTTATAACCTGCTTTTTTCGACCGGAGAGCGACAACAAGAAGAACAAATATTATTATTAGGTTTACAGCCTATAAGGCAATGCAAAATGCAAAAAGAAAAAAGAAAAAAGAAAGAAAGAAAGCCAGTTGGGGAAGGAAAAGAGGAAACTGTCACACATCATTGCATGTTGTGCAGATGTTAAGAGTAAGAAATATTGCTGCCTCTGAAACATAGTTAGAGGTTGTTGGTCATTTCCTCCTGGCTATTTGGAATGGGTTAATTGTCCCGCAGAACAAGTGGTAGAAACAGATAGACAAAGATGCATGGAAATAAACAGGCTCAGGTGAATAAAACTGGTTGAGGGAGGAAGGGGAGGTGTGAGGGAGGAGAAGGAAGGAAGGAAGACAGGCAGGCAGGCAGGCAAGAAGGGAAGGGAAGGGAGGATGGATGGATGGATGGATGGAAGGATGGAAGGAAGGAAGGGAAAGAAGGAAGGCAGGCAGGCAAGGAAGGAAGGAAAGAAGGGAGGGAGGGGAGGGGAGAGAATGGAAGGGAAGGAAGACAGACAGATAGGAAGGCAGGCAGGCAAGGGAAGGAAAGGGAGGGGAGAGAATGGAAGGGAAGGAAGGCTGACAGACAGACAGGAAGGCAGGCAGGCAGGCAGGCAAGGAAGGAAGGGAGGGAAGGGAGAGAATGGAAGGGAAGGAAGGCAGACAGAGAGACAGGAAGGCAGGCAGGCAAGGAAGGAAGGAAGGAAGGGAAGGGAGGGGAGAGAATGGAAGGGAAGGAAGGCTGACAGACAGGAAGGCAGGCAGGCAGGCAAGGAAGGAAGGGAAAGGAAGGGAGGGGAGGGGAGAGAAGGGAAGGAAGGAAGGAAGTTAACGAGGAAGGGAATGAAGGAGAAAGAAAGCCAGGAAAGCAGGCAGGCAGGCAGGAAAGCAGAAAAGGCAGGCAGGCAAGGAGGGGAGGGAAGGAAGGAAAAGAACGTAGGAAGGACTTCTCTTGAGATGGTATGAAGAACTTCTATTGGAGTTTTTCCAGACTAGATCAGATTCTCCTTATTGCGTCCAAGTCCATCTTTCTCAACCTTGGAAGCTTTAATTTGCGTGGACTTCAACTTTCAGAATTCCCCAACCAGCCAGCCAGATCAGAGTTTGGTTTGTATCTAAATGTGGGTCATCATCTTCTGGACCTTCACAAACCCCTAGAAGGAAACACTGTGGTTGTCCCGAGGGCCTCTCCCTGCCGTATCTTCCTTCATAATTTGAATTCGTGTAACCTTTGCCTTTTCTATTCAAATTAAACGTTATTGATGAGATCAGAATGAAGTTGATGGGCCAGCTGAGTTTTCTTGATTGCTCCCCTCCCAAACAGATGTTCGTCCGAGCCCAATTTAACTACGACCCGCAGAAGGACAACCTCATCCCTTGCAAAGAAGCAGGTTTGAAATTCCAAACCGGAGACGTCATCGAGATTATCAATAAAGATGATAGCAATTGGTGGCAAGGCCGGATAGAAGGTTCTTCCAATGGCTCGGCAGGGCTTATTCCATCTCTGGAGCTCCAAGAATGGTAGGTCCTACTTGCTGGTTTATTATTTATTATGCCTACAAGCAGGGGTGTGGGATTCAGCCAGTTTTGGACATGTTTGGGCAAACTGGATGCTAATTCTGCATCTGGTTCATTGAGCCGGTTGTTGGAAGGACTGGCTGGCTCCACCTACCCCACCACTCTCCACGCGGCCCGTTAATCATAACGAACAAGTACAGGGCCTGTGCAGAAGGTCTGGGAGGGCAAAAAGGGGCCCTTCCGTAAGTTCCGGAAGCCCAGAAATGGGCCCATTTCTAGCTTCCGGAGGGCCTCTGGAGCCTGGGGGAGGCAGTTTCCGGCCTCTAGGGGGCATGGGGAATACACACACACACACCCGCCATGATGCAGTAGACTGAGTAGGCCACGCCCACCATGGCCATGCCCCCCTCCCCAGCAACCAAGCAGAGAACCAGTTGCTAACGTTTTTGAATCCCACCACTGCCTTCAAGTTAGTCTTGATTTTTGGTGACTGCCTGGGCTAGTCTATGCAGTTTCCTCGGCAAGGTTTTTCAGAAGTGTTTTGCCATTGCCTGCTTCCTAGGTTTGAGAAAGAAGGACCGGCCACAGATCGCTGGCTAGTTTTGTGCCTGAGTTGGGTTTAGAACTCATGGTCTCTTGGTTTCTAGCGTGGTGCTTTAACTACTCTCCCAATTATTAGCTCCCTAATTATTAGCTTTATAAGCTTTCTGTGAACCAATCCCGCCAGAGAAGTGGAGGACGGGCTGACCAGCATGGCTGAAACTGACTTTGAATTCTGTCAATTCCCTCTCGCCCCCCCCCAAAAAAACCCCTTGCTTGGCATCACTCTTATGGGAGCATTCCCCCCATTATCCACAGTAGTAATTGGATTTAATTCTTGAAGGTCTTTTCTAAAAGGCTTTTACATGAAGTGAGAATAGGGCAGTTGAAGACATATTAAATGATGTCGCATATTTAAGAGAGAGATTAAGAGTGGTGCGTTGGCCTAGAGGTGGTGCTCTCGCCTTATAATCAGGAGGCTGTGAGTTTGATCCTAGGTAGAGGCAGGTATTTCTCTCTCTGGGTACAGTGAGAATTTATCTGCTGAACAAAACTCCGCATTGGCGATAGGAAAGGCATCTGGCCAGTAAACTCTGCTAGTTCCATTCATTCAGTTGCCCAGTTGTCCCCACAAGGGATTATGGGGTGGTTAAATGATAATGATGAAGAGAATCACATTTTGGTGGCCGAACAGGAGAAAGTTCATCAGTCTCTGCTAGCTATCTGCTGAAGCTTGATAGATGAAGATACCTAGGGCCACCTCAGGCTGAACCCCAGTTCTGGAGCTCCCCCTTTTGTACTTGATATACCCAACTTAGTCCTTATTTGTCTTGTGGCCCACCGGCAGCCAGCAAAACTGGCAGCAGAGTCAGACCTTGAGGAGGTTGGGGAGGAACATGGGCCAGTCCTGGAGTCTGGGGAAGGCTCCGATGACTGCTCTGCATTGGAGACAGAGAGGGAGCTAAACAGCAGTGAGGCAGAAGAACAGCCGGAGCCTGTTCCCAGTGTGTGCATGGACAGAGCTTCCAGAAGACAAGAACAACTAAGAAAGTAGGGTCGACTTAAGAGTGAAGCCACACCTTGGAGGTGATTGGCCCCTCCCAGAGGAAACAAAAAAAGAACGAACCAGGGTGGGGGGGCTTTTGCAGGAAACAATTCGTTCATTCAGTGATGTCAAGAATGGAAAGTTGGTGATGATAAGAGACTCTGTGTCAAGTGTTGCCTTGCCCTGTGTTTGGAAACTAGTTATCTGGCAGTGCTGTAAATGAGATAAGGTGCGTGTGGATAAACATTCCGCTGAAAGACTGTTTGCTAAGCCTTGCGGACTGTGAATGAAAGGGATTCAGAGTCGTGTAAATAAAAGAGGGTTTTGTGGGGACCAAGACTTTGCTTCTTGCTTTCTAAGGAAGGCTGGGTCAGAACAATTTGGTGCCCTGCTAGCAGCAGAGTTCAATCCCTTGATAAAACCCACAGAAAGCCACGTCCTCCCTCTTTCCACGCCCTTTGAGAATGAGAGATGGGATGAGGTTAGTAGCCTATTCGTTCCGAAGATTGACTGCTGTCACTGAATCCTTCCTGCAGGCGTGTTGCCAGCACAACCCAAGAGAATCAGTCCGAAAGCCAGAGCTGCCTTTCCTTTGGGAAGAAGAAGAAATGCAAAGACAAATACCTGGCAAAGCACAGCTCAAGTAAGTCACCAACTTTCGCTCTTCTGATGGGTCCTGCTCAACATCAGGCCTTAATGCACTTTGCCTTTGTATTTATTAGTTTGTCAAACATGTACAAGATAGCAGGTATAAATAATAAACATGGATATAAATCAGGGGTGGGTTTCTCGCCCCGTTCCAACCGGTTCGGTTGGAACGGGGCCGGCGGCGTCCTCGTGCACGCGCACAGTGCATGCATGCGTACTAGCGTCTGTGCAATGCTCCAGCTGCTCCTGAAGGCTCGCGCAGGCGCTGTATGAGTCCTGCGCATGCGTGGAAGCGCAGAACTCGTCAAAACCGGGTAAGAAACGGGGGTGGGTGGGTGGACCCTTCGGCGTTCCTGGAAGTTACTTACTTCCGGGTTCGCCGACCAACCGGTTCGCGGGGACCGCCGCGAACCGCCTGAAACCCACCCCTGATATAAATGAAAGAAATGAATACAAATAAATGGGGACAGTGGGACAGGGACGGAAGGCACACTGGTGCGCTTATGCACCCTCCCTTTACGGACCTCTTAGGAATGGGGTGAGGTACACAATAGACAGTTTAAGGCTGAAGCTGTGAGGGTTAGAGGCAGTGGTGGGTTGCTGGTTCGCTTGTGCTCGGGGAGGTGCGCGGAGTCTCCCACTGCCGTTACTACCAGTTCGGCTGAACCGGGCCGAACTGGGAACAACCCACCACTGGTTAGAAGATGTAATAACGGAGTTGGTTAGACCATTCCAGGCATTGATCCCTCTGTTGCTGAAGTCATATTTTCTGCAATCGAGTTTGGAGCAGTTTACCTTGAGTTTGTATCGATTGTTTGCCCGTGTATTATTGAGGTTGACGCCGAAGAAGTCGTTGAGCCGAGGTGGCACAGTGGTTAAATGCAGCACTGCAGGCTACTTCAGCTGACTGCAGTTCGGCTGTTCAAATCTCACCGGCTCAGGGTTGACTCAGCCTTCCATCCTTCCGAGGTGGGTAAAATGAGGACCTGGATTGTTGTTGGGGGCAATATGCTGACTCTGTAAACCGCTTAGAGAGGGCTGAAAGCCCTATGAAGCGGTATATAAGTCTAACTGCTATTGCTATAGCTATTGACAGGTAAGACACTGTAGCAGACAATTTTGCTTAGTAGTTCCAGATTGTCCAAGCCCAACATTTCAAGTCTGGTAGCATAGGGAATTCTATTGTGAGCAGAGGAGTGGATCACTCTTCTCGTGAAGTACTTTGTGGCTCTGTTTGCACAATATTTTGAGGCCCAGCCAATACACTTGTGCTAGTTTAACCTGCTAGTCTAGTTCCAGTTGTTAAGAAAGGGATTCGCACAACAAAGCTAACCACAAACGACTTAATCTCTTTGTGTGAAGCCAGCCTTTGTGCTGGATGACGAGGTAGAGCAGCTGTTATATAGTGGTTTTACCGAGAGGCCATTGTGAGATTGGGATGGGCGGAAAAGATTATACACTTGGAAAGCATCAGAAGCATTTTTGGGGAGCATTGGTTGGTGTACAGGTATACATGTTGTCACTCTCTGGCAGCCTGCTCCAAAGAGCCTCTGTTAGTGGAATTCTGTTCACATGCTTTCTGTTGGAATAAGTAGAGGCATAGAAGACTCTGGGGAAGCAGATTGGAAGGCCATACAGTGAAAAATGGGGCATTCACATGTGGCCCTTGGCCACCTATGGAACTGAGTAAGGTCAAGAACCCCCATATGCTCCACCAGGATTGCATATTGGTTGTGTGAAGGACTTCTCTTGAGATGGTGTGAAGAACTTGTACTGGAGTTCTTCCAGAGTAGACTAGACTTCTATGCCATTGTTTCTCGACCTTGAAACTTTTAAGAAAGGTGGACTTCAATTCCCAGAATTCCCCGGCCAGCAAAAATAATAATTAATCCTTCCTTTGGCCTTCCATGTTCCTAGGATTGATGTAGTGGTCCAATCTATTTTCCATTCCTCAGCCTCATCATCAAAAACTCTATTATCCCTTGAAAGACAATTTTCAAATCTAGTTCTATAGTTGGAGCAAACAAACAGTTGAAAGGAAACAACGCAGCATGTTCCTGAACATCACCATTTCTTCTGGTCAGACTGTTTTTCCAATTAGTTCATCCTGGTCTTGCCTCCAGCATCCTGTTTTCTGTTGTTTTTTAAACGGTCGGTGCCAGAAACTGCCCTTAACTGTATATACTCAAAATCTGTTGGCCATTCCTAAAGCAGCAAATCTATTCATTCTTAGGTTAGTGGGCTAGCTGTGTCAAAAAATTCCATTGTGTTGCAAAGTCCTTCTTTGCTAATCCAAGTCGGGAAAGAAGTTGACGATCCACACAGCCACAATTTCTCCAGCAGAAAAAAACAACAGACATTATGGTTCGATTAAAGCATGCAAATTTGCACACGGATTGAAATTTCCAATCACCGAAGTTCGCCAGAACATTGAAAGAGATCACACCGTAACACAACTGTAGGATATTTGTGGGACTCAGGGTCTCCTGGAGTTTGTCTAAATTCTTTCTCGTTTTTCCTTCCAGTTTTTGACCAGCTTGATGTAGTATCTTACGAGGAGGTGGTCCAACTGCCAGCTTTTAAGCGAAAAACTTTGGTGCTTATAGGTAATGACATCACACCTCACTCTGCTTCTTCAAATATTAGATCAATGCATTCTTACAGTTCTAATGTTTTAAATAACCAAGTTATCAGAAAAAAAATCTGCTTTTTTAATTCACTCCCATGCTAGCAATTGGTATATTAAAATATAGGAATTACAGTTAAACTCCAGGTGGATGATATTTCAGCCCTTAAGAGCTTTCACTTGAGAGTATAGTTGCTTGAAACTAACATCAGCTTCCTGCCAATATGAGATGGGGAAAACAGATAACTCTCTTTGTGACGCCTGACATTTTTTTTCTCTTTTGAATCAGGAGCAAGTGGTGTCGGACGAAGCCACATTAAGAACACACTGCTCAACAAATACCCAGACAAGTTCGGATATCCTGTTCCATGTATGTCTGCCCACATGTAACTTACTCAATGTGTCTCTTTGGGAGAAGATACTAGGTCACGTAACAAGCTTAGCAACTTTAAGGTGTGTGGACTTCAACTCTTAGAATTCCCCAACTGGGAGTTGAATTCTGGGAGTTGAAATCTTAAAGTTGCCATGTTCGAAAAATCCTATTCTAAATTCTCCATCCTCCTTTGGGAATTAGCCTGGCTCAAAACATGCCTCTTGACTCTTTCCATCTGTCTGTGTTTTCCTGAAAATAAGACAGGGTCTTATTTTCTTTTGACCCCCGAAATAAGCACTTGACCTTATTTTCGGGAAGGTCTTATTATTTTTGAGGTGCAGGAAGCGGAGAGCATGGTAACCTCATGGCTGCTGCTGTGTTGCAATATTTTTGGGGAGGGCTTATTTTTGGGGGAAGGGCTTATTTTAGCGCATGCGCTCAAAAGCCCGATTGGGCTTATTATCCGGGGAGGACTTATTTCCGGGGAAACAGGGTGAGGAAGACACATATTTTAAGTTGGAATGGTTTACCACACAGTTCTGCTCGCTGAGCCCCTCAAGCCATTACACCTATACAACTCTTGATTTGCACCGCAAATTAAATTGGCCATAGTGTAAAGTAATTTAGAGGCTTCCTTGGGGAAGCTATGCAGAAGCATGAAGGAGGGTCTTTATTTATTTATTCACCAAATCCGAACGCCTTGGACTTGGAGAAGAGATATATTCCAGCGACAGAAGGAAGTGTAAGAAACTCAAAATAGTTCCAGCTTGATTTTCTTTTAGTATAAATTAGGACAGAGGAAACTTGAAAGGTTTTCAAGATGGACAGCAACCTTTTGAGGTAGTCCTGACCAAGAAACAAACTCGCCAGTGTTTCCAAGAATATTACTATTTTATTATAAGGTACATTGCCAGAATCTTGAAGGTCTGAAATGGTATAGGAGCCTTCTATTCCATTGTCTGGAATGGTATAGGGTCTCATGCTTCAGCAGGTGATTGGACCACAAAGTCCCTTCCAACGCTGTGGTTCTACTATTCTGCCCAGGTGTATTTTTGTCTAACCTGATACTGAACCTAATCAAGATGGGGTTATTTTGAATTTTTCTCTTCCTTCTATTTCTGGACTATACAATTGCTTCTCCATTTCTAAACTACTTCAAAGTCTGGAATTCTGTTTCCCCCCCTCCCCTATTAAAAAAAAAAGAATAAAAAGGTTAGTTGGGATGGTGGAGAAAGTTTGGTAGCTACCCCTAGAGGATTTTGGATTGGCCACATACAACCTATCCAAGTTCCACATGTGTCTAGCAATTGTTGTCAAGATAAGTTGCACTGTTATTTCCACCCTGTCCCCCAGATTCACCAATAAGGCTGGCAGTTTGGCGGTATGAATCCCTAGCGCTCTGTAACGGAGTGATCCCGTTTATTGTCCAGCTTCTGCCAGCCTAGCAGTTCGAAAGCACGTAAAAATGCAAGTAGAAAAATAGGAACTAGCATTCTGTGCACCTTCAGCGTTGAGTCATGCTGGCCACATGATCACGGAAACGTCTTCGGACAGCATTGGCTCTTTGGCTTTGAAACCGAGATGAGCACTGCCTCCTAGAGTCAGGAACGGCTAGCACCTATGTGTGAGGGAATCTTTACCTTTTATAGTGAGTCACCTCGTGCAATATTGTTACACTGTATTGATTTTCACAGATACAACTCGACCCCAAAAGAAGAATGAAGAGGATGGGAAGAACTATCACTTTGTCTCTACAGAAGACATGACAAAAGACATCTCTGCTAACGAGTTCTTGGAATTTGGAAGTTACCAGGGCTTTATGTTTGGCACCAAATTTGAAACTTTGCACAAGATCCATCAGCAGGGCAAAATTGCCATCTTGGACATTGAGCCTCAGGTAGGATGGAGCTAGTCATTCGTTTAATCAGCAGGTTAAATGTGTTAGCATCCTTATACTCACTGTGCTAAGAGGAAGGAAAGAGGGCAAAAAAGGAAATATCATAAATATTGAGGGAGCAGAAACAAGTGGACTATATTAAGACACATCATAACCAAGAAAAAAAGATTGAAGTGGGGACAAACTTTTATTAATCCGAGGCATTCCGTTGCTCATCCAAGCAGCTTCACCAAGCAACGAAGCATCACAGATGATCAAAGTTTGGTCCAGTTGCCATAATTCAACCTTTAGACACCTTTGGCCTGGATGGTTGAGTCTTCTTTGATGTACGATAGTAGATCTTTCCACTTATTCCTCCTCAATTGGGAAATGACGAGGAAAGCACCTTGGGAAATTGATGTGCAGGAGAGCAATTGGCAGTGGGAAGCAAATTGAGCATGCATCGCTCAATGGAAGACCCCCACTTTCCTTCGTATTATCCCCAACTTTGTGCTTTCTATTCAGGTAGACGTTTCTTTTTAAGAGGTCAGAATCAAGAACTGTGCAACCGTCACTTTGTTTGAGAATGGAAATTAATCCTATCCATGTCCATTTGCTTTGCAGTGACCCAAACATTGAAGTGTAATAGGCAGTCCTGTAATAAGTTAGGGAAATAGGCTATCTTTTTTTATTTAAGGCAGAAATTTACTCTCTCTTCCTTTTGACAGACGCTGAAAATCATCCACACTGCCGACTTTTCTCCTTTCGTTGTGTTCGTTGTTCCCCCAAAGCAAGCCGATCAGGTATTTGTTTCTTTGTCAAATATGTAGAAGCTAACAAGTATAGGTATGAACAGAAACATGGACAAAGGAAGATTAAATGGGGATAGTAAGACAGGGACGCTGGTACGCTTATGCAGGCCCCCTTTATGGACCTCTTAGGAATGGGGTGAGGTCCACGGTAGACAGTTTGAGACTGAAACTGTGAGGGTTTGAGGCTTTAATGGAGTCAGGTAGAGAATTCCAGGTGTTGACTACTGTGGCTGAAGTTATATTTTCTGCAATCGAGTTTGGAGCAGTTTACCTTGAATTTGTATCAGTTGTTTGCCTATGTATTATTGAGGTTGAAGCTGAAGTTGTTGTTGACAGGTAGGAGGTTGTAGCAGACAATTTTGTGTACTATGCTTAGATCTCAGGCAGCACAATTCCAGATTGTCCAAGCCCAGAATTTCAAGGCTGGTGGCATAAGGGATTCTATTGAGCAGAGGAGTGGAGGACTCTTCTCGTGAAATACCCCTGGACCCACTCCATCGTATTAATGTCTGATATAGTTTGGGTTCCAGGTAACTAGAGGTGGGGCCTTAATATGAAATTATAAATGCTCTTTGGGGTTAATTGAAGAATTCTTCTTAACATTTAGCTCTCTGGAGCATAGCTTTTTACTCAACCCTTCCTCCGTGGGTGGATCACCCATACAGAGCCGATGTGGCCACCTGAATGTCAGAAGTTCCTGATATATAACCTAAAATCGTTGTGATTTTTGGAAGATTTTGTTGACCGTGGCTTAGTTGAATAAAAGATAACACACACAAATTATTATAAAATTTGAAACCTTTTTGGAGTTTTCTTCAAATCAATTACAGGTAATACTTGACTTAAAACTAGATACCATTAGGAAGTTGCAAGACTCCCCCCCCCAAAAGGTACTTATACCCTGGTTCCGAAATTTTGATGGCAACCCCATCACATGACCATATTTTGGATACTTGGCAACCAGCCCACCTTTACCTCTCTTGGCCATTACAGTTGTTAACTCAAGGACTACTTGCTATACACCGTATTTTTCGGGGTATACTTTTCCCTCCGAAGAGGGTGAACATTTGGGTGCATCTTATACACTGGATGTAGCTCTGCCCCCACCTCCACTGGCCTCTGCCTCCCAGCAATTTACCTCCTTACAGCAAATGGGAATTGCAGAGGTGGCAATAAGCTATGGCAATCCTTGAAATTGAAAGTGAAACTTGCTATTTGGGGCAGAGGGAAATTGCTGGGAGGCAGATTTTTTTCTTCTAATCAGGCTAAACTGAAACAGGCTGTTTTCTGCAAGGGGCAAATTGCTGGGAGACAGATTCCATTCCCCTTGTTTGCTAGCTGCATTTTATATTTCCAAGCGTCTTATACTCCAAAAAATATGGTGTATATGTATATATACATACATGACACACACACACATATATACACATACACCAGATTGAAATGAATCTATAGATAGAAGACACAGAGGAGTTGGCTTATAAAGGCCGATGGTCTTTATGGATGGTGTATTTTTCTTCCGTTGAACATCATTTCTTCACAGGACTTGTAAGCAAAATATCTGCATGCCATGACCTCCCACGTGTCATTGTCTTCCTCTACAGATAGAAACCTTGCAGCAACTTCAGAAGGACACAGAGGCCATCCAGAACAGATATGCCCATTACTTTGATCTGGTGCTGGTGAACAACGGTGTGGAGGAGAGCCTCGAACAACTGCAGGCAGCTTTCGACCGGGCATGCAGCTCCCCACAGTGGGTGCCAGTTTCTTGGGTGTATTGAGCTGGCGGGCACTACTTAAGGCCGCCTCATTGCAGCATGTCGAGGACAGTAAAAGGATCGGCCTCTTCCCTGCTCTACGCTTCTGCCCAATACGCAACCTTCTCGGAGCTGCCCCATCGCCTGTTACTGCTGGGACGAAGAGTCCAGTCCTTCCAGCTGCAAATATCCTCAGAAGAGCATCTGTGTGTGCGGCTTGCTCCTCCTTTGTTCTGTATTTCCATTTCTTTGCAGATGTTAGCAGCAGGGGACGGTCCCAGAATATACCGCTCTTCGGCTATCAATAAGGTTTTAAACAGGGATACTAGAAACACATTCTAGGTAAAAGCCATAATGCCGTGAATGTTAAGAGCTGTGTTTTCATGCCAACGCATTTTCCTGTCT
The DNA here is from genome assembly GCF_051295495.1 of Thamnophis sirtalis. Taxonomy (NCBI): domain Eukaryota; kingdom Metazoa; phylum Chordata; class Lepidosauria; order Squamata; family Natricidae; genus Thamnophis; species Thamnophis sirtalis. The sequence goes on along the minus strand of NW_028261393.1, from coordinate 46,090,641 downwards.
TTCTGTTCTTTTCCCCCATTTGTGACAAGAAGCGCCATCCAAACCTCTGCATGAATGAGATTTAACTCCCTTCACTCATTTTTTGGGGAAGGGCAGAGAACTCTGAACTGATGTTGGACGTCCTGTTCAACTAGCCTTTTTTTTTTTGCCTCCGTCACAAAGTGTTTGTTCTACCACTGCACCCAAGCACATCAGGAGGGGTACGTCCCTCAATACCTTTGTAACTAACAGGGATAAGCAGAAGGGAGCATGGATGACCAGGTGTTAAATCCCATGCTCTTGAGGATGCCAAAAAAATATATGAGACAAACATGCAATAAAAACATTTGGTTGAATCCATTACAGGGAAAACTTAATAAGCAGCAATAAAATATGATTCAAAAACATGGCTCACGAGTCTGTTTTTTATGAACATTGGAAACTGAAGGTAGATTTTGACGCTGTAGGAGGGGAATGTTAGACCATGGCGGAAGAGAACTGAAAACGATAGCAATGTTAACAGACCAACAAATTTTACTAAACGGCACAAAACTGTTGCAAGCCAATGAAATATGTAGCAGCTTGCAGAGTCCAAGGGATGTTATCGAACTCCCGAAGAAGCATAGAATAGTTCCTCTTGGTTAAGACACATTGCAGTTAGCTAAACCAGCAAACACTGCGGCAGTGTTTCTCACTCTTGGAAAATTTTAAGGTGTGTGGACTTCAAACTCCCAGAAACTATGGCGATACTACCATTCTCTTTTCAGCAACATTAATACAACAAATCTTGCTGATGAGATAGTCAGTCTTTTCTTAATGACCAGTTGCTTGGCAACTATATGAAGTTACGACCGACCACACCCCATCCAAAAAATAGTACCGACGACCTGATTTGGGGAGTTTAAACAGCCCTCCTGCAGTCACACTTCATTTTGGATGCTTGGCAATTGGATCACTTTTCTAGCCAACTGTAATGTGCCACAGTGACACAAATCATTTATTTTTCCTTTTTTTGCTAAAAGCTGGTCTTTTCTGCCCCCCAAATTGCTCATAGAAATACATTGTCTTGCTTAATGACCATGGAGTTTCTTTTAACCAACATTGTAAAAATAAAAAAAGGTTGTGAAATTGGATTGGTGCCTCAATTTACAATGGGAATTCCAGGCTCTGTGATGGTTGTAATTTGAGGGCGCCAACATTATATTCTGAGAAAGGGGGGGGGGGGAATGCTACCATTCCTCTGGGCCTCTCTTATCTCAACAGCTGTCCATTTCTCCATAGAGTTTTGCAGTAGCCTAGTCCAGCCAAAGAAAGCACGACTGAAATCAGATATGTGAACTTTTAATTGGAAAAAGCTTTTTAAAAGTAGCATTGGTACTCTTGCCTTGGGAAGGGAGGACGGGATAAGACCGCACCAGACCATCCTGCTGAATAGGATGCCGTGTCTCAACTACAATTGCTAGCACAGAGATTGATTTTCACAACCCTCTTCTAGATAACTTGTTTGGGAAGGGGGGGGGGGAATAATAAATTTTTGAATTCTGAGTTAGACCTGATGGCTGATGTCCTCCTTCCCTGTCGATACAAGTTAGCGCAAGTTCATTTTCGAATGAACAAAAAGCTTTAGCCCCAAGTGGGAAATGTCTGGATTTGTTCTGAAGGGAATCAAGGCAAGTAAAAAAAAAAAAAAAAAGGCTACAAAAACGTTTTAAAACGAAGCATCTGACAATACCTGGCTTGACCGCTTTCTCCTCTTAAACCTTCACCAACATTCAGCAGGTCTTTGGGCAGATAAAATACAAAAAGGAGGTTGCTAACAGTGCCAAAATTGAGTATCGCATCTCCTGGATACTACTTTGAAAGTCCCAAGGACCAGGGAGCGAGTCGGCTGCCTCAATTATCTCAAAACTATCCTTAGAACAGGACAGAGAGGGGGTGCCACCCTTGGCCCACCCCAATAATTTGCACAGCAATCAGGACAAGCTGTGTGATCCAGTCTGCATTTTTTTCAGCGAAGGCTTTTGTGTGTTTTTTTTTTTTTTGCCTTCCCAAACTGTTCCGGTCTGCTGGCTTTAGATGGTAGTGAGGAATCATTCTGAACTCTCCTCTATTTCTTCTCGTTTCTTCTTCTTCTTCTTCTTTTTCACACTCAGATCACTGACCTAGGGGAAGAAGACAAGAAGCTCAAGAGACCCGAATCCCTGTCACTCTTCCCTGGAGAACCCAAAGATTCCAATGTTATTTCCAAGGTTTAGTTCCCAAGGTTGCCAACTAAAGTAATTTGAAATTAGCTTGAAGGCTTTTAATCTGGCATGGCAATTGGGGGAAAAAAATGCAATTGTTGCATTTTACAAACCTTTTATTGCTGTATCGGATGCTGCTCTGGACATGCAGGCCCTGTTCTTGTGAATGGACCATCACAGCTAAAACCTGTCATATCCTACAGTGTTTGCAGATATTTTCAGTGCATTATAGAATTATCTGCTTTTCATAGGCCTTTCTAGGATTTGCATATCTGGCTAAACCACCCCAAAAAATTACAAAGGCGATATGAAAATGCCGTAACAGGTAATCTAGATGACCGTTCACTTAAGTGACTATTCGACCTTCTGAAAGGCCTCCCAGGGGATATTTAGAACCTAGATTCAAAATTCTGATAGTTGCCCTCCTCCTGTCCTGTCACCTGACCACACTTTGTGTCAGGTTTCCGAAAGATGCCCTAATTGATTCATGATTCTCGAGCCAAGTTTCAAAAGAAAGCTAGTCATTTATTAGGAGCACCATTTTGGAAAGATCTTATTGCAGTCAGATCTGAGCCTCATTTGAATTATAGCTGAACTTTACCCCAGTTCCTCCCCCCTCAGTCTGTGTCATAAATCACATTCCCCAGTGAGGTGCACCCCTTGCAAACCTGCTGGGGTAACCTGAGATCAGACTCTAGCCAAAAGTATGCGTGGAATGTGCTCCCTCCCTTTCCTCACCATGGCAACTTTACAACGCTTTGGATGCTTAGCAACCTGGCAGCATTTAGGCCAAGTTGTATCATCCCATAATTGCATTTCACAACGATTTGGACAAAAACATGCCCATAGCAATCCACTGGTTCATTTAAGGACCACTGCAAAAAAATATCATGATGTAGGTGACTCAATTAACGTCCACCACGAGTTACAACTATGCTGGGCAACCTCCATTACGGTCATTTGAGGACTAATACCTGTACAACTTGCTTTGGCCTGATTAAACATGTGATTAGACTTAATCGATTTTCAACGACTGAAATATTCACCAACAATTAACACGCCCATGTATGCCCTATCAGGCAAAGACTGAGTTGGAATTGAGGCCAAGCAAGAGAGGACTGGAGGCGTGGCTTCAATTATGACTCAGTCTCTGGGCAGATAAAAGGCATAACAACCCACTACTGGACGCTCCTGTGCCATCAGCTGGAGAAGAGGGATGCTGCTCTTTTAACCACGCGGCCCAAGAGATCGCCAAAATCATGGCAATGGATTACGTGGGCACTTACCATTTCAACTAACTCTCCGCTGCTCTCCGCAGACTCCATCTTCCTCTTTTCCTTCTTTTTCTTCTTCTTCTTCTTCATCTCTGCTTGCTCCTCCTCCGGAGAGGCCGGAGGAGCTGAAGCTACTGGTTCTGGATCTCCATCGCTCTCGATTTTTCTTTTCTTCTGAGAAAACAAGACAAGGACATCAGAGGTTTTCTGGCCAGAGCAGCCTATTCTGCATCTGAGTTGCTGCTTTTGCTCTTTCAGAAACAGAATAGGCTGTGTCTCTGATTTATAAATTCTGGTTATCTGCTCTATTTTATTTATTTATTTTTTTAAATGGAACTGTGTTCTGACCCAGGCTTCCTTAGAAAGCAAGAAGCAAAGTCTTGGTCCTGGTAAAACCTCTTTTATTTACACGACTGGGAATTAAAGGAATTATAATCACAAACAGAACTTTCCACTCTTGACACAACTGAATGAACGAATTGTTTCCTGCAAAAGCCCATTCCCCATTCGTTCCTCTTTGGTTTCCTATGGGAAGGGCCATCACCTCCAAGATGTGGCTTTACTCCTAAGTCAACCCTGCTTTCTGAGTTTTTCTTGTCTTCTGGCAGCTCTGCCCGTGTGTGCACTGGGAACAGGCTCCAGCTGTTCCTCTGCCTCACTGCTATCTAGCTCCCCCTCTGCCTCCGACGCAGAGCCCTCATCTGAGGTTTCCTCAACCCCCAAGACTGGCCCATGTTCCTCCCCAACCTCCTCACTGTCCGACTCTGCTGCCAGCTCTACTGGCCGCCAGTGGGCCACAACAAACTGAAGCTTTGCAAATCATTTGGTTTCAAGCTGATCTGAGCATGCAAAACTTAACATCTTTCGAGTCTTTTGTTTCAAACTCAAAGAACGTCTGCTCAAAGCTCAGCACATTGCTGAACGTTTGAAACAAAAGAGATTTCATGCTTAAAATAATTGGAAACACTTTGGAATCCATCAACCAACCTTTGGTATCCTCTCTGGCTGCTCTTGAATCTCTTCTGGCTCCGTCTTCTCTTCTGTCTCTTTCTTTACAGAAACCCTGCGAAGAAACGGGAGTTTGGTTAAGATGAAGTGACAAATCCACCCTGCTCTGCCCTATTTTTATCCTGAAGGGGAAATGTGATGTCTGGGAAGCTGGCGTAAATAAGACACCCACATGCAGGGAGCCAGGAAGCACCTTTCCCAGATTCATATAGCAGGCTGACTCCCTCTAGAGCCATGAGAGCAGGCAAAAAAGGGATAACTGCCTGCCCACCCAAACCAAAAAGGACCAGCTCCCATCTGCAGCCCCCCCCTTGCTTTTCTAGTGCTACTGACTTAAGAGGCTAGAAACAAGCATGCCAACCAGCAAGAGCTAAGGTGGCGCAGTGGTTAGAGTGCAGTACTGCAGGCTAGTTCTGCTGCCTGCCGGCTGCCTGCAATTTGGGAGTTCAAACCTCACCAGGCTCAAAATTGACTAAGCCTTCCATCCTTCCCAGGTGCTTAAAATGAGGACCCAGATTGTTGGAGGCAAGAGGCCAACTCTGTAAACCGCTTAGAGGGGGATATAAAAGCATTGTGAAGCGCTATATAAATCTAAGTACTTTTTCCCTTCTATCCACTGCCAGCAATTCGATCCTGACCAGCTCAAGATTGACTCAGTCTTGCCTCCTTCCGAGGTAAATAAAATGAGGACCCAGATTGTTAGGGGCAATAGGCTGACTCTGTAAACTGCTTAGAGGGCTGTAAAAGAACTGTTAAATGGTATATAAGTCTAAGTGCTATTGCTACTGCCCTCCCTCCCTTCCCAGTGGTTAGAATGCAGTGTTGCAGGCTAATTCTGCCCACTACCAGCAGTTCGATCCTGATAGGCTCAAGGCTGACTCAGCCTTCCATCCTTCCGAGGTCGGTAAAAGGAGGAGCCAGATTGTTGGGGGCCATAGGCTGACTCTGTAAACCACTTAGAGAGGGCTGCAAAGTACTGTGAAGTGGTATAGAAGTCTTAAGTGCTAATGCTATGACTTAAAACAGAAGCGCTGCAATAGTTACCTGTTATAATCTATGTAGTCTTTTTTCCATGTTTGTGGAGTTTTTTCGTTAGGTTTGCCATGAGCATCCAACAATCCTTGCTTGATCATCATCTTCTTCTGAGAAGCCTGACGGGGGGAAAAAGGAGACCGTTCCAATTTCAACACTGCCTTTGGCTGATACGCTATGCAAAAATAAATGTCCTAAAATAAATACTGAACGGACATCCAGTTTGCCGCCACATTTTAAAGGCGGTGAGAGCTCCTTGGGTAAAACGGATGTCCAAAAGCGCAGGATGGCTTTAAGTGAGTTGAAATCTCCCAACTCTTGCATGCTCAGTCTATGCTGGAGAGCCATCAGTTTTGGGTGATAGATGGGTGTCATCTTTGCACAGAGTGCTCATTCAGCTATTTAAACATCATTTGGCTCACCAAGAAAGATTGAGTGTCAAGGGCTGCCCCTCAAATTGAGTCAAGTTTTAAAAAAAATTCAAAAGCTCAAAGGATATCCCTGTTTAAAAAGTCCAGGGGAAAGAGACCAAATACGGAGGATGGCAACACCCCAAGTGCATCGCTAAAGACCTGAAAAATGGATGACCGAAAGTCTCTCTTATTTCTGGACAGCGTTGCTACAGAGAACCAAACATATTTTCTCTCTAGAATCCAACAGAAGAGGCTTGAACTATGGTGACCTAGCAGTCCCTGAGCTCAGCTCTTCACTCGCAGACATTTCATTACCTGACTAAGTAACATCATCATGATCTGAGGGAGGGCATTTAAACTTTACAAGACAGAGCATCCAGGACCCCAGAATCCGCTGGTCCTTCAAAGAAAGGCAAGTAACCCAGGGTCTACCCAGAACTTACTTTGGGACCAAGCCCCCACTTGCGAGGATAAGTGTCTCTTTCCATGATCACACGCTTGATCTTGGCTACAACGCCGTGGTCGCAGGTAGAGATCACTGCCGTGGTCATCAAAGCAATAGCTGAAGGAAAAGGGAGAAAGAGAAGCTGAGCGTTCCTAACCAAGAAGGCTTCACGCAGCCTTGGGAAGAAAGGTCGTAAAATGGGGCAAACTCAATAAGTCTCTCTCTTAGCAACAGAAATTTTGGCCCCAATTGTGGTCATAAGTCAAGGACAGAAGTATTTTGTATCATTCCCCCCCCCCCCGTATTTCTAGATTTGGCATTGTAGAAAGGACCGTCAGAGCAAGATGTGATCAGACAGTTTCATTCTTCTTTGTTGAGTCAGGCCCCATAGAAAAGGGGTCTGGCTCTGCTTCCTCTGTCCAGTTCCAGTCAGCAGCCAGCCAAACATCCCCACAACTTCCAGTAGAACACTGGGAGCCTGGAAGGTGTTTAGAAGCCACGGAACGTCGAGGCCTCAGAACTGAAGCCTCGACGCGACAGGAAGGGCAGAGCAAGCTGCACTCAGAGAATGGATAAACTTCATCATCATTTCACATACAGCCTGAGCAAATGCAGTGTGTGTGCAGAGGACATGTTTCAAAGCTGAGCAAGGGCACACAAAGCTTTGCCAGCTATAGAGACATGCCTTGTGAGAATCAAGAAAAGGTGGGGGGGAGAGGAGGAGCAGAATCTTATTTCTGATCTGCAGGAAAAGCAGCTCTTCACAATTCATAAATCCTGCAATTTTCCCCCTTGTGCCATAGCAACAGAAACACATTTACTTTGTCCAAAACAAACGCCTAGCCTAAATGCCTAAGATAAAATTTATAGCATCATTTTACGTGATCTTTGTGGTTGCATTTTTACATCCAAAAGCAGGCAAACACAAGTTTTTTTCCCCCCCTGTTCCATCATGCCCAATTCTTGGGAGATTGCAGGACAAGTTCCTGCAGTTTTCTTGACATGATTTTTCCGAAGTTGCTAACTTTTGCCTCTCTCCTAGGGTCAAGTGTGTGTGATTGGCCCAAGAACATCTAATTGGTTTTGGGTCTAAGGAAGACTAGAACTCCTGTGTCCATTTTGTAGCCTGATGCCTTAACCGCCAAACAATCTGGCTCTCTACAGGTAAAATACCTTTTAAAGATGTAATTACATTATCTACCAGGGAACTTCAAAGTAGCAAATAGTAAAGAAATTAAGTAATTTAAACCCCTGAATAGAGCAATTATTTGTCACTAGCATTCTTTAATTTATTTTTGATTTGCATTGCTAACCAATCTTATAGTATACTGCCCGGAAATCAGTTTTTGTCTTTTAATGATCCCGTAATCCCTTGCAGCAGAGTGGAGTCGGGACAACTGAATGGGGCTGAGTGTTTACTGGCCAGATGCCCTTCCTGTCACCAATGCAGAGTTCGCAGCTGATATTTACTCACTGTGCCGAGAGAGAGAAATACCTGCCGCTACCTAGGATGGAATTCACAGCCTCCTGATTGTGAGGTGAGAGCTGCACCTCTAGGCCACTGCATCACTCCCCAGAAAAATCAGTTATAATCGCATAAAAAGAAACTCCATAGGCTTCTGGAAGGAAAGATGTGATTGGGAAGAATTCATCAGAAAAGCACCTGGAAGTAACAAAGTTTCCATTCTTACCTATGCAGATCGCCTCCCCTTTTGTGGTGATGACGACTATTTCCTGGTTGACTTCAATCCCATCGTCATACCGCAGTAATCCAGGAAGCATGATCTTTGCACCGTAGCAAATCGCGTTCACCTGAATGAAAAGCAGCGACTGGCTTAGCAGGGAATTCTACATTTCAGCCAGAATTGCTCCTTTTGATTTCTAAGCCTTGCAAACGCACAACACCATCGCCTTTCATAGCTTTGAACACTGCGCACAAGCAGCACAGAGGAAAGCTAAAACATATAATCTTGCCTCAATTAATCCTGCACCACTTTTCATTCCTGAATGAAAACATGTGCGTATGTATGTATGCATGTCCGTGTGCGTATAATTTCTTTTGAGAGGAAGCTTCAGAATTTCATTTTTTAATGTGTGGCCATGTGTTCAGAGAAAAGTCACAAAACTTACGTTCAAGAAAATGAACAGGGCCCTTCAAAAAAAAAAAAAAGGCTGCTGCAGCACAAATTCCCAGCTTCCCTAAAACGCCACTTTACATAAACAAGTTTGAACTTATTTCAGATTAAAGCAACTCAACTTGTGTGTAAAAAAAAAGCAACAACTGATTCCATCTCTGGCCTGGAAACATTCCCAAGCACAATTAATTATGTTCTGGATTTACACTGGGCCATTTCAACTTACAACTAAGGAGAAATTTCCTGACAGTGAGGACAGTTAATCAGTGGAACACCTTGCCTCCAGAGGTTGTGAATGCCCCAACACTGGAAGTCTTTAAGAAGATGTTGGACAGCCATCTGTCTGAAACGGTATAGGGTTTCCTGCCTAGGCAGTGGGTTGGACTAGAAGACCTCCAAGGTCCCTTCCAACTCTGCTATTTTATTATATTACATGTATAACAGGGGTGTCAAACTCGATTCAGGGTTGTGTTTGACCTTTAGGGGGGGATGGAAGCTCAACATCACTCGTGTTGGGGGCTCCTGTGATGGCCTGAGTGCTATGCCAGCAGAAAAATGGGCTACCGAGCTCCGTTTTCGACTGCGATGACCTCCTGCAACCCTCTGCCTGTACACAGCTCTGTTTTTGCTGGCGGAGGCACTACGGGCCAATCCTTCACTGTTTCCAGTGCAGGCTGGATCCGGCCCCTGAGCCTTGACACCCCCGGTGTATAAGGCCAAAGCAGTCTGCAATCAACTGCCTCTCCTTTTCCTTTTAAGCAACCCCCCCTGGAAAGACAGATCAGGCTGAGCCAAAGGGGACTACAGTTCCAAGCCACCAACTGGAATGCTATCAGAGGGCACTTACCGCGCTGTCCTTCATAACAAGCCGCTTGTGTGAAACCAACAACTTCTCCAAAGGGAAGATCACCCTCCGGAGATAAGTCTCATCCTTATTGTTGTCGTACTGCCACTGGGCATCCAACACATCGTGCATGGTCACCATATGGTCCTAAAAGCAAATCCACGCCAGCCCCTGGTTATTGGAGATCCTTCTAGCAACTTTATAGAAGTCAAAATCAATTGAATTATTCATAAGAGAAAGCTGGAATTCTGTTCTCTTTTAAAATGGATCCTTTCCACACATACCTACACAACACTAACATGCACATACACTATATTGCCATAAGTATTCGCTCACTTGCCTTTACTCGCATATGAACTTACTGTAAGCGACATCCCATTCCTAATCCATAGGGTTCAATGACGTCGGTCCACCCTTTGCAGCTATAACAGAAGTGCATTTGTGAGGTCACACGCTGATGTTGGATGGGTTTACGTGGCCTACCAATTCGTGGCCGAGTTGCTGTCGTTCCCAAACACTTCCACGTTCTTAGAATACAGCTGACAGTTGACTGTGGAATATTTAGGCGCCAGGAAGTTTCACGACTGGATTTGTTGCACAGGTGGCATCCTATCACAGTTCCATGCTGGAATTCACTGAGCTCCTGAGAGCGACCCCTTCTTTCACACATGCTTGTAAAAACAGCCTGCATGCCTAGGTACTTGATTTTATATACCTGTGGCCATGGAAGTGGTTGGAACACCTGATTCTGATTATTTGGATGGGTGAGCGAATACTTTCGGCAATTTAGTGTATATTATTAAAAGATTTAAAAACCAAGGTAAAATCTACTACAGGCTAAAGTAATTAATCATCTTCTTCTAATGACCCCCAAATCCCTTGCATGGTGAAGTCTGGGCAACTGAGCGGAGCTAGCAGAGTGTTTTAATGGCCGGATGCCCTTCCTGTCACCAATACGGAGTTTCTGTTCAGCAGGTATAGTCTCAGGGTGCCCAGAGAGAAATACCTGCCTCTACCTAGAATCAAACTCACAGCCTCCAGATTGTGAGGTGAGAGCTCCACCTCTAAGCCACTGCACCAGTACAGGCTAAAACAGGGGTAGTCAACCTTTTTATACCTACCGCCCACTTTTGTATCTGTGTTAGTAATAAAATTTTCCATATTAATGGTGATTTATAAAGTAGGGAAGTAACTTTATAAAATTTATAAAGCAGAGTTATAGCAAACCCCTACCGCCCACCATGAAAGCTGGAACGCCCACTAGTGGGCGGTAGGGACCAGGTTGACTACCACTGGGCTAAAATAAGAAATAAGGGAGGAAAAATCCTAACTTCATGTTTTTTTGTTTGGGACTCTGTGTAATTCTATGTACTATGGACTCATTTGGATGCTGTATAGCGTGTTTCTCCGAAAATAAGACAAGGGTCTTATTTTCTTTTGACCCCTGAAATAAGCGTTTGGCTTTATTTTTGGGGAGGTCTTGGTGCAGGAGATGGCTGCTGCTGTGTTGCAATATTTTTGGGGAGGTCTTATTTTTGGGGGAAACAGGGTAATATTGTGTGTTGAGAGAGGTGTACCGGCAGAAAAATGAAACTTTCTACCCCCACATTCTCCCAACTATTTACTGTCCCAAAGTTTAATTACCAGCACAGGGGGGAGAACCCTGAACTGAACTCAACCCTTTGGGTAGATCAGGCACTTCCTTGACAGGTTACATCCTTGACCCACCTTCTCTCCCATGACCCCGGAGCGGACTCTCCGGAGCTCCTGCATTTGACCGCCAACTCCCAGCAACAAACCCAGATGCACGCAAAGCGTCCGGATGTAGGTTCCGGCTTCACAGCTCACCCAGAAAATACCTGGAAAAGGGGCGGAGGGGAAAAAAAACCCATTGATGCCGAAGCGAAGAATATCACCACCTGATCAGTAGGAATTACGAGCAGACTTTTTCAATTCGAGCCATCAGAATTGGGTGATAGATGAAACGTCATCTTTGCACGATGGGCTATGTCATCATTTCTACATCATTTGGCTCAGAAAATGCTAATGGTGGGAGGGAGAGCAAAGCTACTGCAAAGGCAGCCTTCGAAAGCTAAGCTCCAGGGAAAGATCTGGAAGGTTAAACCGCAGGGAAAGAGCTGCAGGGGGGGGACAGGAATGGGGCTTTTATTTTTGGCTGGGTTCCAGAAGGACCACCACCACCCTTTTCCCTGAGTGGGGGGAAAAAGGATGTCATTACCCAGTCTTCTTTCTGGATCATATTCAACCAGTTTGCTTTCATAAATGGTTCTGACTCTCAGCTGCCTCTTCACGGCAGCAATGAGGGGAGGTCTCTGAAAGAGGGCACCTGTCAAGGTTTCTATTGCCTACAGAAAGAAAAATAAAATAAAATAGCATTATGTCAAGCAGCTCAGAAGCAAAGGTAAAAGTTTAGTTAAACCTTCAATTGATTCAAGTAAACATCAAATTAAAGAAGACCAAACATGGACAGAGTGGTGGTTTAAGCCTGGAGATGTTGAAATGCCCATCAAAACTCAGCATGGTTATAAGCCCTTCTATTCTATCCCTAATCATTCTAAGTTCAAACTATGGTTTGCTGGTGCAAATGACATTCCCATTCATAGAATGGAATAAGAACACAAAATAGAATAAGAATAGAATAGAGAATAGAATAGAATAAGAATAGAAAACAGAACAGAACAGAATAAGAATAGAAAATAGAATAAGAATAGAATAGAATTCTTCATTGGTGAAGTGTGATTGGACACCCAAGGAATTTGTCTTTGGCGCATAAGCTCTCAGTGTACATAAAAGAAGAGATACATTTATCAAGAATCATAAGGTGCAGCACTTAATGATAGTCATAGGGTACAAATAAGCAATGAAATCATACTAGGAAACTATTGTAAGGATACAAGCAACAAACTTCTCAAATGGGAAGAGATGGGTGATAGGAATGATGAGAAGATTAATAATAATAATAGTAATGCAGCCTTAATGAATAGTTTGACAGTGCTGAGGGTATTATTTGTTTAGTAGTGATGGCATTCAGGGAAAAACTGTCCTTGTTTCTAGTTGTTCTGGTGTGGAGTGGCCTATAATGTCATCTTGAGGGCAGGAGTTGAAACAGTTTAAAGCTAGACATAGAAGACAACTGGTGAATGTTTCACTTCCTGACTGGCCAAAACTTACCCTCGAAAGTTGCATTTCACTCTCAATTGCATTGTGCAGCCGAACGATTCCCACATACTCTTTGCCTGGAAGATGACAGAAGAGTAGTAAGGAGGGGCCACTTGGATTTTAATGTTCCATCACGAGACTGAAGGCACTCTCTTTCTTGACTAGAGACACAAAGCAGATGATATACCTGCGCTTTGCTGAGACTTGACCAAACGGGTTGCTCGCTCAATGCACACAATCAGGCAGCCGGTAACTTTGGGGTCCAATGTGCCACTATGGCCTGTCTTCTCAACACGAAGAATGCGGCGGATCCAGGCCACAACCTCATGGGAGGAAGGGTTGGAAGGCTTATCCAGGTTGATGAAGCCCGTCCTAGGACAAAAATCGGCGATTAGATGACTTAAACAAAAAGCATTTAACAATATGTTTAAAGTATAAGTCTAGCAATAGCACTTAAACTTATATAGCACTTTACAGTGCTTGATAGCCCTCTCTCAGTGGTTTACAGAGTCAGCTTCTTGCACCCAAAAATCTAGGTCCTCATTTTATCTACCAGGATGGAAGGCTGAGTCAACCTTTAGCCTGGTGAGATTCGAAATGCCAAATTGCAGGCAGCACAGTACTGCACTTTAACCACTGCATCACTGAGGCTCTTAGCAACTGGAAGACTGCGTCTTTTAGTGCCAATCTTGGGCAAGAAGCCAGATGGGTGACCTTGGGCCAGTCCCAATATTTCAGCCCTAGGAAGGAGGCAATGGCAAATCACTTATGGAATCTTGCCAAGAAAACTGCAGGGACTAATCTAGGCAATTGCCAGCTGTCAAGATAGATTTGAAGGCATCCATGCTTCCCCCAAAAAAGATTTCAAGCACATTACAGGGTTCATTGTAACTTTAAGCCGTAATGAACATTTATCTGTAAAATATTAAACTAGATTCCCTTTTGTTTCTGTATTTTTTGATTTGGCCAACTGATAAACATTATGTGCCACAACAATGAATAGGTTATTCTCTGCCAAACTGTCAACTGTTATAAAGAAATGTTATCACTGGGTAACCATTATATAGAAACTCATGTGTAAAAATTGGTGTACTGAAAACCCAAGGAGAGAAGATTAATAGCCCTTTGTGATTCCGAAATTCTGTAAGAAAAGTTGCTGAAGAAACCTTCTTGGTGATGGGTTGGAAGAAAAGATGGTTTTATATCGTGTAACACAATCTTACCTTACATACTCAGCAATTTCTCTTTTTAAGGGATTGCAGCCAGAAGGAAGTGGGGTGTAGTGCGCTGTCCTCACATTTAACTTGTCAAAATTCTACAAAACAAAGCAAAATTATATTTAGTTCATAGGGAAATATGATTTTTGTTTATTAGATGTTATACGTCTGATCTTACTTGGCAAAAAGCCTCAGCAAATTGCCTTGCTCTGAAACCTATCTACCCTTCTACACAAATTCTTTGGAGCATAATATGCACTGTCAGCTCCATAAAAACAGCAATACCTAAAATTTACTCTTAAAAATGGAGATTTGTTTTTTTTAGTTGTAAATTATCTTGTGTCTGCACAAAAAATGTCACACTGGCATTAATGCAACCTACTTCACTGGTATAACTATCTTACTTTGAGAAGCAAAGGCCATTGTGATGTATCCAGCTGGGCCACTCTTGACTCAGGTTTGATAAGGAATTCTTCTGTATGTTGTATATCCTAAAAACAATTGAATTAATAGATTAATAACTGGGACTGTGAACAAGAATGCGAAAAACTTGTCTTGCAGCTAAGATTGGACTTAAGGTAAACTGCCTCTCCAACACAAGAGATGAAACACGCTTGTATCATATTATTCATTAATGACTTGCAAAGGGGCAGTTTTCAGTAAGGAAATGTGGTAGCGCCATCTGGTGAGGCTAAAGAGCTATGCAGGGATCAGAGCTGAATGGGAGACAGGAATTCCATGACTGCAGGCTAAATTAGGAAACCAAAAACCATCATGCCAGAAAAAGGGAATGGAAAACCATTTCTAAATGGTTGCCAAGAAAGCCCCAAAGACTTATCAATGAAGTCGGAAGTTGACTTTGATTCTAGGAACTTTAAAGGTAAAGGTTCCCCTCGTTCCTGACTCTAGGGGACAGTGCTGGTCTCCATTTCAAAGCTGAAGAGCCAGCACTGTCCCAAGACATCTCCATGATCATGTGGCTGGAATGACTAAGGCACACAGAGCACTGTGACTTTCCCACCAAAGTGGTTCCTATTTTTTCTATTTGCATTTTAATATTCTTTCGAACTGCAAGGTTGGCAGAAGCTGGGACAAGTAACGGGAGCTCACTCCGTAACGCGGCGCTAGGGATTCGAACCGCCGACCTTTCCGAACGACAAGCTCAGCGTCTTAGCCACTGAGCCACCATGTAAAAGTAAAAAAAAGTAAAGGAACTTTACTTTTGCTTAAACTAGAAATGAAAAAACCATTAACACTCAGATCATCAAACTTCTCTCGCTGTGCTTCAGGAAGTACTTTTAAAAATAAAAGTCAGATAGGAAGCTACTGGCTAGTAGAATAGAGAATAGTACAGGTAGTCTCGACTTACAACCATTTGTTTAATGGCCATCTAAAGTTACAAGGACACTGAAAAAGAGGCTTATGTCCCATTTTCACACTTATGACATTGCAACATCCCAAGGTCACCTAATCAAAATTTGAGCACTTGGCATTTAGTCCTATGATAGTTGCATGGTCTTGCGATCACCATTTGTGATCTTTTCAGCTGGCCTCTGACAAGCAAAGTCAATGGGAAAATCCAGATTTGGTTTATGACTGCACGATTCACTTAAGAACTGCAGTGATCCACAACTATTATGGCAGAAAAAGTATAAAATGGGACAACTCAAGTTAACAATGTCCTTGCCTAGTAACAGAAATTTTGGGCTGAACTTTGGTCGTAAGTTGAAGACTACCTGTAACAAATTCTTTCCCAGGATGTATATACACATTATGGACACATGAGAGAATGTATTACTACAGAAAAATAAACATGGGATCAGTAGATAACGATATTGTAGAAGTGCTAATCTTTGTGTTGTGGGATTAATAAAGCATCAATGTTCCAGTAAAGGCAAGTTAAATTATACATTTATTTGGGAACACACAATTGGGGCTTAAAACAGCTTGCTGCATAAATTGGCAAACTATAATAATTGGCCAACTCACTGCAACATCTTCATCCGGCAAAGACTTCTTTTTCTTCTTATGTTTCTTAGGAACTGCATCTACAGTGGCATAAAAATCAATAAAAATTAGCATCTGTTGCAAACTTAAAAGATAGAACCATATCCGGAAATGCTGTTTACTGGTCTACCAAAACTAAACTTTAGTAGTTGGATTAATGCTGATGGGATTTACACACATTATTTTAATATAGAGCTGCAAAAAGCTGGATGAATGAGGATAGTACTAAACTTTTTATTTACTTTGTATCCCCCCCCCATTATTGTTTTAACAAATATCTCAAGGCAGCCAACAATATCCAACACACCTTTCTATTTTAACAAGAACTTCCAACTTTGATCCCTAAACCAGATGTTTAGGGATCAAAGAGAATGGAAAAAAAATTGGAGAACTTATATTTTAGAGAAGGTTCTTCATTTCAAACTCCTAATAAATATATACGGAGAGGATAAATATATTCACGGTAAAATTTTTAGCATCAACACATTTGGTGGATTGCAATGTAAAGATGTATCTTCCAAAATGGCCTACCAGGCCCAACCACGTGTCTACCCCCCCTCTTTCCATCAACTTCTAACTCTTTGGGATGACACCAACAAAATTGCAATACCTTGCAAACAACTTACATTAGAATGTTAACCTTGTCCAAAAGCAGGGTAAAGAGAGTAGTAATGAGCAGGGAAGCATTGCAAAGCATTCATCCAAACTCGATAATACATACTATCAAATACATCAAAGCCCAATGGGTGACTTTACTCTCCCATTCACCCTCTTTCAAGCCACCCCACCTCACAGGGCTGTTGTTGGGAAAAATAGGAGGCCAGAACATTAGGAATATTTGCTGCCACACACACACACACAAAAGGAGGGATAAAATAGGAGCACTAATAAAATGAAATAAACATATACATATCTGTAAATGTATACACATACACATAAAAGGAGGGATAAAATGGGAGAAATAATGAAACGAAATAATGAAATATGCACACATATACACATAAAAGGAGGGATATAATAATAGGAGCCATGATAAAACATCCCAGCATTAAGTTTCCAAGCCTATCTCTACACACGCATACACACGTGTGTGTAAGAGGGATAAAATAATAGAAGTAATAATTAAAAGAAATAATGAAACACACACGCATGTAGACATAAAAGGAGGGGTAAAATAATAATAGGACCAATAATGAAACCAAATGATTACACACACACGGATAAAATAGGAACAATAATGAAATGAAATAAATATATATACATATGTATAGACACACATAAAAGGAGGGATAAAATAATAGGAGCAACAATGAAACTAAATTACACACACAAGGGAGCAAAAATGAAATGATATGGATAGGATAGATAATGTATACGCACACATAAAAGGAGAGATAAAACAATAGGAACAATAATGAAACTAATTACAAACACACACACGAGGGATAAAATAATAAGAGGAGCAATAACGAAACATTCCAGCATGGATTTTCCAAGCCAGTCACGAAATCGCCATTCTGGGTGGAGAGAAAAGCTCCCTGGGGGAGAGGCCGGAGCTTTCCCGTGTGGCGCTGCAAGGGGGAAATTCGGGCTCGCTCCCCCAAGAACAAGAGACCCCCCCCTAAAACTCCCCAATTCTCCAAAGCCCCGTTGGGGAAGTTTCTGCAACCCATCTTGCGCCCCCCCCCCCCACACACCCAAGGATTCCTGTGCATGCACAGAGTGCCTTTCCCCCGCGCGCCCGGGAAGCACGTGCTTGCCCTCCTTCCCTCACGGGCCTTTCCAAGAAACGGGGTCGTGCTCGTCGGAGGGTTCAGGAGAAAAGGACGCCTACACACACACACACACATACACCCAGCCGCCTCTTCCCTGTCGGCAAATGTTGGAAATCCTGAGGGCGCAAAAATAAGGCGAGATCGCCGGGACGCGCGCCTCTCACCCACCTGTCCCGGCCGCCATCTTGGCTGCGCCACGCGCTACTTCGGAATGAAGCGCACTGCTTGCGCTATCCCGCCAACACGCTCAGACCGGAAGCGGCCTCTCCGCCCACTTCCGTCCCCCCTCCCATCTCGGCAGGCAGCGCGCCAAACGGGGCGGAGCTGAAAGGATCATTTGAGAGTAGAGAATTAAACGGCCAGGAGAGGGAGAGAAAAACAATATATGTAGACTAACGAAGGATAGACTGACCCGCTATTCCCTTGTTTGCGGGTCGACTTCAAATACATGTAGTCCTCGACTTACGACCGCAACAGAGGCCAACGTTTGTATTGTTAGGGGAGTCAACATACATTTGTTTGTGAGGGTTTTTATTTTTTTGTAAAGCGAGTTTGTAAAGTTGAGTTTTTGCCCCGTTTTATGACCTTCCTTTCCCACAGTGGTTGAGTGAATCCTTGCAGTTTTTAAATGAATGACACTGTTGGTTAAGTGGATCAGGCTTCCCGTGGACTTTTAGCAATAGCAATAGCAGTTAGACTTAAATACCGCTTCATAGGGCTTTCAGCCCTCTCTAAGCGGTTTACAGAGTCAGCATATTGCCCCCACAGTCTGGGTCCTCATTTCACCCACCTCAGAAGGATGGAAGGCTGAGTCAACCTTGAGCCTGATGAGATTAGAACCGCTGAACTGCAGATAACAGTCAGCTGAAGTGGCCTGAAGTACTGCACCCTAACCACTGCACCACCTCGGGCCGCAAAAGGGAATCACGTGACTTCAGGACACTGCAACCATCATAAATATGAGTCACATGCCAGGCATCTGAATTTTGATCACGTGGCCATGGGAATACTGCACCGGTTGTAAGTGTGAGAAATGGTCATAACTCATGCTATTTCAGTGCTGTTGTTACTTTGATCTAAATGATCTGTTGTAAGTCGAGGACTAATTCTACGTGTGTTCACAAGCCAGAGGATGCTAGCTGGAGGAAATTCTGAAAAGTTGAAATCCGCCTGTCTTAATGTTTTGAAATTTGAGAAATACCTTACTAGCCAGACCATATTTGCAATCTGATGGATGGTTCTCGGAGACTTCCCCTCCTTTAAATCTAATTGAAACAGTAGGAATAAGGCAGAAGGTTGAGGGAGGTGGGGGGAGAGATTGCTTTCTCTATTGCTTGTGGATGGTTATGAACGTTGGACCTTTAAAAAAAAGGAAGAAAATCGACTCTAAGCTCCTGCGTACTACTTGGACAGCAAAAGTGACTTAACAAGTAAGTAAGTACTGGAGTGCATTAACATTCCTAGAAGACAAAATGAAACTGTGTCTCATTTATTTGGGCCATGTCATGCAGGGGAATTCACCGGAGAAAGCAATTGTGTTTTGGAAAAGGAAATCAGGCCACCAAACACAGTGACTAGACATCATCAAAGCTGACACCGGACAGGTAACAGAAAAACTCAAAGGAAGCAGAGCAAGATCAGATGTGAAGAGACCGGCCCACAGAATCGCCAAGAGTCGGATCTGACTGAATGGATATCATATTGCTTGGGGTGACTTTGTGAGTTAATTCTCTGTAAGCAAGAGACTGCCTGCCATCCCTTGGCACACCTAGGCAGAAAATGTGTGCCTTGCATGGGAGACCAGTGAGGATGAATCAGCTTCGCTTGAGAATATGTTATACTGGTACTTAGACTGGATGGTACAAGAGGCTGCCCTTTGCACACTGACATCAGTTGGGAAAGCTCTCTTGATCCCTTCAGCCAGTTTGGCTCACAAAGTAAAAGCAAGTTCACAGATTAACAGAGTTGGAAGGGACCTTGTAGGTTGTCTACTCCAACCCCCTCCCACTCACCCAAGAAGGAAACCGTACACCATTTCTGACAAAGGGCAATCCAATCTCTTGTTAGGACTGGGCTGTTTTCGGTACAGGGAACCCAAGTTGATTTTTAGGGCTGTCTTCTTTCAAAACATTGTAGAAGACATGCCAGGTAATTATTAGACCATTTTGCATTCTTCTGTTAATAGTAATTATTAAAAATCTCCATACCAAGCCAAGTGCTTTGTCACTTCAATGTTCCTCCTAAAACAGAGGTGAAGTCAAACTGATCTTAAAATATAGTATACTAGCTAGCATTTTAACTACTAATCATAGTGCATTGAATGGGTCACAATTGCAATGTCACATAAATTAAGCCCAAATCAAACAAGCACATACCATCCAATGCATCTTGGTTTGAATTCAACTACTGAAATGCCTTAATTGTGATGGGAAAGAATTGCAAAAATCAATACGGCAAGGTTTTTAATGCTGCAGCACAAATCTTTTTACTTTACTAACATAAATAAATAAATGACATACTCTTGAGGAGGGAAGAGAGGCAAGTTCTTACAGGGGCACTTGTTCAGGGAAAAGGTTACTTAAAGAATGTCAGACTTTCCCACTTTCCAATTAAGAAACGAGTTTATTTTCAAAGAACTCATGTCAGACCCAAATTCAGTTACACAACCAGCTAAGACTCAGGCAAGGTAAACATTCAGATTATTTCAAGGCAGAAATTAATCCAATACAGAACCCTGAGAACACAGTTTAGAAATCCCATTTGGGTTCAAATACAGAAATGTTTTGAAATTCCCTCAACTCTCCCAAATTGTTGTTCCCGTCCTCCATGTTGATTTTAATATAGCCTCCATCAGAAGCACAGCTCTGAAAACACAATACATTTGGCGACACTGATCAAAAAAATGGCTTTTTAAAGCTTTCCCATCAACTCAATGAAAACGAGAGGACTGTTCGGATTGATTTTCAGCCAACATGGCAAATCTCACATGGTTTTTCCCTTGTGGCCTGTGGGATGAAGAAAGAATTCTAAGAAGCAGCAAAATAGAATATGGGCCAACAGTATTTGCGCAGTTGTCTCAAGTTCGTAATTTAAGTTCAAGGAATGACAAGGTAGAAAGAACCTGGAATGTCGGAACAAAACTCCCTCTTCTGGCACTGGCAAAAAAAAAAAAGTTTTAAAAATGGTGGGAGATATAATCCAACGTATTCAGGGCCTCTAAGTGTCCTCACTTCATTCTGTGGGAAGCTCAGTGGCATTTAATGCACAGAGGAACAAAAATGGTAAGTTTCACCTCCTTCCCACTGATTAATGCAGGAAGTTTCGCTCAAGTTCTTTTGACTGCTCCACAAGATCTATCCACGGATGGAGCATTGGAAAACTACCACGAGGAACACCAAACAGTCAGAACCCCTGACCGGAGGGGGTGATCATCTCCTGCACCACCAAGTGCAGCAGGTTGTTCTGCTCCGCTGTCAGCAGTGGCCACAGTTCCTTCTGCAAAACCTTCAGTGATTCCAAGTCTTTTTCCTGGCAGGCCATCACGGCGGACTGGAGGAGCAAGAAAAGCTCTGGAGGGACGTACCCCGAGGAGGCATCCAGAGCTTCCCAAGAGTACTTCTCCAAGATCTGGGCGTGCTCGGGCAACAGCTTGGACGGCGGAGGCTGCAGCAGGAGCAAGAGCAGCAGTCGGGTGACCTCGCAGTGGAGCACGTGGTCGAGGAAAGCGCCGGGCAGCGAGGGGGCTCCGCCGGAGGAGGAAGAAGAGGAGGAGGATGAAGAAGAGGCAGGGGCGTTGGTCGAGGGCCCGCCGCCCCCTTGGGCCAGCTGCTGGGCCTGCGTGAACATCGCCAGGGCACCGTCGTAGTCGCGGCTGAGCAGCAGGCAGGAGGCCACGTCGCGCAGCCCGTGCAGGGCCTCCAAGGGCAGGTGGCCCGCGGCCAGCAGGTCGGCGGCGCGCAGGAAAGCCGGAACGGCTTGGCTCGGTTCGCCGGCGGAGCGCAACTCGTTGCCCAGCTCCAGCCACAGTCCGGCCGCCAGCGCCGGCTGGCCCAAGTCGACGTGGAGGCGGGCGGCAAAGGCCACGCAGCCGTGGGCGGCGGGCAGGTACTCGGAGAGGCCCAAGCCGGGGCCTTGCCGCAGACGGAGCTCCCGCTCGTGGCGCAGCCAGAGACGCGCCGCCTCAGCCAGCGCTGCCGCCTCTCCCGCCGGGTGGCCCAGGCTCTGGGCGCAGCGCGCCACCGCCAGCTGGCACCAGGCCGCGTAAGGGAGGCTTTCTTGGGCGCGTAGCTCCCGCGCCAGCGCCGCGAACTGCTCCGACGCCTCCGACACGTTGGGCTTGCGCAGGAAGCGCTTGCGGAGCTTGGACGACACCAGTCGGTAGCGCGTCAGGAAGTCGCCGCCGGCGCCCGAGCCAGAAGACGCTTCGCCCGGGCCGAAGCCCGAAGACGAGCCGGCCCCGGTGCCCGGGATGGAGAGCATGACGCCTTCCTTCTCCAGCTCTCCCTCTCTCGTCGCACCGGAAATGACGCCTCCGCGTTGCTTAGAAACGGGCTCGGATGTGGAAAGGGAGGAGGTGGGGCTAAGGGAGGGCGGCATGAGCAGCTGATTGGCTGATTTAAATTGGTGGGGAGGGGTTATGAGAACGGCTCTATGACGGGTAGTCCTCGACTTACGACCACATTGATTTTATTTCATTTTTTTAAAATTTCCTCAAGCATGTATTTAGATAACATATATAAGTATGAACATGGTTTAGGATAAGTCAAATGGATGCGAATAAAAAGAAACATTAGGACAGGGGCGGTAGGCACGTTGGTGCCCTTAGGCACCCGCCCTTAAATTCAAATTTGAGCCTAAAATTCATGCTGACTAATTGAGACCCTTGTTAAATGAGTTTTGCCCCGTTTACCACTTTTCTTGCAGCAGTTGTTAAGTGAACCCTGCAGATCTTAAGTTAGTAGCACACCTCTTCTTAAGTGAATCTGGTTTTCCCCATGGACTTGGTTTGTCCGGATTGCATGACCCCCCCCCCCCGGACACTGCAACGGTCATAAATGTGAATCAGTTGCCAAGCCATCCTGAATTTGGATCACATAATCATGGGGAGGCTGCAAAGGTTGAAAGTGTGAAACAACGGTCACTTTTTTCCAGTGCTGTTATAACTTTGAAGGGTCACTAAACAAAGTGTTGTAAGTCTAGAACTATCTGTAGTTGGGTGGGTACGGCTACAGATCCTCCGTGTGAGTTGGATGCATAAATTCATGAAATTAATCAGAATAAAGCAAAAGGGACTTTAGAGGTTGTAGGAAGTTATTACCCAGCCCTCTCCCAGAAAAATGAAATATCCTAGGAAATATTGAAAAGGCAGAATATTTCTCTGGATGTGAAAAGGAAGAATCATGTTTTAAAAGACAGAATAGCTGCCTGCAGCTTCCTGCCCATCCCCGCTTTGTCAATGGGCCGTTAAGAAGGCCAAGCTAGTCCCTTTACATAATAAAGACTTCTCCAGCTTCAGGGGGATGGGAATAAAGCATGATAATATTGGCCCTTTATTCAACTGACCACATGGCATCTGAGAAATCAACCAAACCTGGATTCAAAACACAGCCTAGAGAGTTGCCCCTGCATGGGCCCATGGGAGTCTGACAACCAATCAGAATACAAACTCAAGATCAAAGGCCAGAGAGGGCATAAAACCAGGGACTCAGCATCTCAGTCCTTCCTTCTCTTCTTCTCCACCAACATTGAAGCATGTGATCACCTTTTCTGTTCAGGGCTCAAGCCACGTGGTCCTGTCCACCAATAAACCATCTTTCCATGCAGCCTCCATGTCTCCAGGGTCTTTTTCCCCAC
Source organism: Thamnophis sirtalis (assembly GCF_051295495.1). Lineage (NCBI taxonomy): Eukaryota > Metazoa > Chordata > Lepidosauria > Squamata > Natricidae > Thamnophis > Thamnophis sirtalis. The sequence continues at coordinate 46,067,236 of NW_028261393.1, read as the reverse complement.
TTGGAGCCGAACCCAGAAGGACATTTCTTTCATCAAGGTCTTCTAGCCCACCCCCCTGCTCAAACAGAAGACCCAAGACCAGGGCTCTTCAACCTTGGCAACTTTACAACTTGGGGACTTCAACTCCCAGAATTCCTCAGCCAGTCCAAGTCATAAAGTTGCCAAGGTTGGGAGACCCCTGCCCTATGCAATTTCAGACACATGGCTGCCCAGTCTCTTCTTAAAGCCTGCAGTGATGAAGTGCCCACAACGTCTGAAACCAAGCCCTTCCACTGTTTTAATTGTTCTCACTGTCAAGAAACGTCTTCCCACTTTTAGATTGCTTCATACAGGATAGCAGGTATGAGTAGGAACATGGACATGAACAAAGGAAATGAGTACAAATAAATGGGGACAGTACGACAGGGACGGTAGGCACGCTGGTGCGTTTATGCATGCCCCTTTTAAGGACCACAGTAGACAGTTTAAGGTTGAAGCTGTGGGGGGTTTAGAGTTTAGAGTTTTATTTCATTTGTATGCCACCCTTTTCCCTGAAGGGACTCAGGGCGGCTCACAACTCAAGCAAAGGAAGGGGGATACAGACCGTTGACAACAACACAAAACAATACATAGTTAAAAAGTGCAACAATCATACCATTCGAGATAGGGGCAATGATTCTTTAGCCCCAGGCCTGTCGGAACAGCCAGGTTTTAAGGGCTATGCGGAAGGCCTGGAGGGTGGTGAGGGTGCGAATCTCCACGGGGAGTTCGTTCCAGAGGGCCGGAGCAGCAACAGAGAAGGCTCTCCTCCGGGTAGTTGCCAGTCGACACTGGCCGGCGGATGGAATTCGGAGGAGGCCTAGTCTGTGCAATCTAATCGGTCTGGTGGAGGTAATTGGAAGCAGGCGGTCTCTCAAGTACCCAGGTCCAATACCATGAAGGGCTTTATAAGTGATGACTAGCGCCTTGAAGCGTATCCGGAGACCAATAGGCAGCCAGTGCAGCTCGCGGAGGATAGGTGTTACGTAGGTGAACCAAGGTGCACCCACAATCGCTCGCGTGGCTGCATTCTGGACAAGCTGAAGTCGCCGAATACTCTTCAAGGGCTGCCCCATGTAGAGCACGTTGCAGTAGTCCAGTCTGGAGGTCACAAGGGCACGAGTGACTGTTGTGAGAGCCTCCCGGTTCAGGTAGGGACGCAACTCGTGCACCAGGGAACCTGGGGTTTGAGAATGTAACAGTGGAGTTGGGTAGAGCATTCCAAGCATTGACCACTCTGTTGCTGAAGTCTTATTTTCTGCAATCGAGTTTGGAGCAGTTTACCTTGAGTTTGTATCTATTGTTTGCCTGTGTGTTATTGTGGTTGAAGCTGAAGTAGTCGTTGACAGGTAGGACATTGTAAGCAGACAATTTTGTGTACCATGCTTAGGTCAGACTGTAGGTGGCGTAGTTCCAGATTGTCCAAGGCCAAAATTTCGAGCCTGGTGGCATAGGGAATTCTACTGTGAGTGGGAGAGTGGAGTGCTCTTCCCGTGGATTCCAGGCAGAAGAGCTGTATTCAAGAATTGGTCTGGAAAAGGTTTTGCCTTCATGTTGCAGGACAAGAGGAACGTAAAACACCTTGCCCATAAATAGCATCTCCAATTTCTTTTTACATGTTTGCTTTCCAGCCGTCAAAACCATATCTGACCACATCTCTGACTTGCAGAAAAGCACACACACACCCTGAATGTGTGTGTGTGTATGTGTGTGTGTGTTTGTATACACCTCCCACTTCTCCAGCTCAAAATATATATACTGACGGAAAATCCTAATACCCCCTTCAAAAATATATTGCCACCCTCCCTGTACTGGTCCGTTTCATCCATCCCCTCCACTGGGAACAAGCATAATCTCTTATTTAATTAATATTTTTATTTGTTTGAATCTATTAGCTGCCCAATTCCCATGGGCTCCATACACCAATGGGTCCTTCCTTCAGCCTGTTACAGAATGTCGGTAACAGGTTGATCCAGACAGTTAGTTGCGGTGGCTCAGAAGACATTTAAACCAGTGGTGAAATTCATTTTTTTTTTACTACCGGTTCTGTGGGCGTGGCGTGGCGTGCGAGGTGTGGCTTGGTGGACGTGGCTTGGTGGACGTGGCAGGGGAAGGATACTGCAAAATCTCCATTCCCTCCCCATTCTGGGGCCAGCCAGAGGAGGCATTTGCCGGTTCTCTGAACTACTCAAAATTTCTGCTACCGGTTCTCCAGAACCTGTCAGAACCTGCTGCATTTCACCCCTGATTTAAACCTAAGAAATGTTGGCCAAGAGCTTACATAATTACGTAGTCACCGTGTTGCATTTAGCTCTACATGGAACATGATCTTGAGCAACATCTGGGACAGCTAAAAACATTTATCTCTGGCATGATTTATCTTTCACCAGCCTGTCCAAAGATATTATCTGAGCGGGCGGGGGAGGCGGGGGAAGGAACTGAAATTGAACATCCCTTGTGTAACGGAAATATTTGAAGCTTTCTTTTCTCTTTTAGATGAATTTATATGTCTTCCTCTTTCATATACTAGGAATGTCAATTTATTACTATCACTTTTGTTTATACTCTAAATCTCCCAAAAGTTCAGAAAAAGTCCATGTTCCAATGTTCACCAGTTCCGTAATAAAGGATGTTAGTTGCCTCCATAATGTGGTGTATTGTGTTGCAAGGTTCAACTTGTTTTCAAAGCAAGCAACCCCAAAATGTTACCAACTTGTTTCCTTGATAAATGAAGGTTTTCAAAAAACTTATGGCTTCCACGTTTTCTTCCAGACTGTCCATGACTAGCAAAATTGGGCTGGTTTGCATGACACACTGAAATATCCATTCATATTTTAATAACAAAATGTTTGCCAACTTATCCCAGGAAGTCAGTTTATATAAAACAGAATGGGAATTTTCCCACCCATCCATTCCTTCCCCCACCCTTCAATAAATATTTTAAGAAGGTACACAAGTTATTCTACTTGCAATAGGGTGAGCTTTTTGAAAAATCTAAATTAAAGTCTGCTCAATTATGTAAAAAGTACTTTAACTTTGATTTTGTAAGATTTATGTCTAGCTTCATTTTTCTAGTCCAACCAAATTGTCTCTGTCTTTGGTACATTAATTTTCAGGTTTATACCGTTCATTGCACAAGCAAACCATCACTGCAAATTATTTAAATTCTCATCCACTATCATGTCTTGGTCTCTGTAAAAGTACACACACATCTGTATAAAAGTATGCATGCATTTACCGTATATACCTGAACAACATATCTCCAATGTCACAAGCATTTTCTGTAAAGTTTATCCATAAACATATTAAACCATCAATGGACACCGTATCCTTCTATTCAATTTTAAGACAAATGTTGAACTATATGCCAATAATTATGCTGACATATTTTATTTAATATTCCACTTTTACTGCATTGTGAAACCCAGCCATTAATTCTATATTAATGCATAGCACGTCTATTCACTCTTATCATATGTTTTCTCCAAACCCATAGACATACAATAAATGTTATTTCCCACATTCATACATTTCCTAATAGCTGGTAGTTAAAGAGAAAACACCTGATCTGCACACCGCTGCTTCTTCCGTGTCCAAATCAAACTTTAGACTTCCAGAATGAAGACACCTTCTTGGCTTTGTTGTTGGCCAAAAATAAGTCATTATTGGTACATGTTTCTAGTAGTGGCTGACATACCAGCAGTTGGGCTAAACTGTGCATCTCTCCACATTCCAACAACATGTTGTTATCCGTTAAGAGCCTCCACTTGAGCATATTGGTTTTACACTTAGCCACTCCAACTCTCAATCTATTCAGGATCCTCCAAGTAGTATAAGGGAGGTCAGATCCGTCAGGGGTATCCCCCTTTAATGTTCTCTCTTGCTCGATGGTCTCCTTCTTCTCACAACACTCTCCTGCATGAAGTCACAGTGGGATACCCCAATTTTATTCATTGTTACCTCTCACATCTGATGGTGCTATTTTGACTTTGTGTTCTTGTCTAAGGAAGGTAAGGCTTAAGAAATTCAAAGCCTTCCCACTATCAAACCAAACACCTTAACTCCCCCCCCCCCCGATTTTTTATTCTTCCTATTTCTCTGAAAAAGAAAGCAATCTCTTTCCCCTAAGTTTTTTCTCAGCTGCTTCATCTAGTGGTTAAAAAAAAACAAAAACCTGTAAGCAGCAAATTCGGCTAACCACATCCATCTCTCTATCTTTGCTGACAAAAGCTTTAAAGCTCAGCTGGTTCAACCTACATTTTAGGAAGTTCTCAAAAGAGCAGCAGTGTGAAAGCTTCCATCCTCATCAGGGTGAATGTCTGAATGGAGACGTCAAGGTACGTGATGACATGAGCCATTTCATTTTCTGGAGTATGTGTGTGTGTGTGATGATGGAGGGTTGAAGCCCATTCAAGTGTGATTTTAGTCTCTGGGTTTTTAGTGATTCATTTAGTGCCATTGTTTCAAACTCTACATGATCTAAGAAACCAGCCACGGCACGCAGGGTAATCAAGTAATCAGCATTTAAAGATCAAAAATGATACTTCCGAGAATGGGCAGTTTTAGGAACTACATTTAAAAAAAATATTATTATTTTGCAGGCCAATAGGAATGTATACAGTGATGTGAGAGTCCATAAATCGACAGGTTTTCTCTTTTTATTTTTATTTTATGCTTTTGATCTTTTTCTGATGAAATAAGTATATGGCTTTGCTCGTGGGATTTACTAAATACAGCTAGTCCTCAACTTACGACAATTCATTTAGTGACCATCGGAAGTTACAACGGCACTGAAAATAGTGACTGATGATGACCTTTTCTCACCCTTATGACCATCGCCGCATCCCTGTGCTCCGTGATTTATATTCAGATGCTTGACAACTGACTCATATTTACGACGGTTGCAGGGTTCAGGAGTCATTGGCGACCTTCTGACTAGCAAAGTCAATGGGGAAATCAGATTCACTCAACAGGCAGGGAGCATTGTGGGGGGGAAAAAAATTAAGAATCTCGGGAGTTGATTGATTAGTTTCCCTATCTTGCTTTAGAATAGTTTGCTCCAGAAATCACTCTGGGATTTTTAAAATATATATTATCTCGCAAGAGCACAAAAACAACATTCTTCAGAGCTTGCAAAGAGGAGAAGCTAATATAAGACGGGCAGAAATATGTAAGACTGGCCTTAATGCCAGCATTATGCTGGTTATGTTTTATGCTGATTTTAGGCTATTTTATTGGCTATCCTTGTAAGACACATAATCAATAGATTACAGGTTAAGAGAGTTGGAAGGGACCTTGTAGGTCATCTAGTCCAACCCCAACCCCCGCCCAACAGACCCTGCACCATTTTTGACAGATGGCAGTCCAGCCCCTTCTTGAAAGCTATAGAATTATGCATGGCTGACATGCAGCTTCACATATAAATACATTTTTGTTGTTTTAACCATTTAGTCGTGTCTGACTCTTGCTAGCTTTATAGGGCAAGCGCAGCCCTGGGAAGCACAGCTTCGTTCAGTTGTTGGATGTTCATATTTGTATCAGATTTGATATGATCAACCCAGCGAGTTCTTTGCTTCTCCCTTCTTCTTGTTCCACTAACCATTCCTGGCATCATTACCTGCTCCAAAGAATTTGCATGATCCAGCCACAGTAAATCAGAGAGAGTATCGTGATTTTGGCTTCTAGTGATGTGTCTGGTTTTATACGATTCACCACCTCTCTGATCTAAATGAATATATGTTTGCAAATAACATGCCTACGTATATGGGAAACTTGCAAAATGAACGTGTCTTAGTGTGCTAGACTTTCATTATGTCTCTGTCACTTCTGTCTTGCAAAATTAGCTGACAGCGAATTTTTCCCATTTCTCAGTCAGATTTAGGTATTTCAAAGCAGTTCTCAACAATGCATCCGATTTGTACCTGCTTAAAAGCAGGCTTGGTTGAACCCAATAAAAAGCATGGAAAAGACAATAGCCTTTCTTCGACTTCTAAAGAACTGTTGCATGGTCCATTTGACACTACAGTGTGTAATCAGCTGTACAGCAAACGAATGTTACTTTCCCCCCTCTTTTTTTTGGGTTAAAATTATCTTTGAATATTTTGAACATTTTTAAAAAGCCACCAAATTCCGTGCATGCAAATGTAGAAAAGAAGCTGATTCAGGAACTCAAGGTTATTTAAATCTATTAGCAGCTCTTAGTACTCAGAGTACTCTTAGTACTCTGTTCTGACCCCCCCCCTCGTCCCACACCAACACACACTACGAGCCAAAGATAAGTTATGGCATTTAATTAACAGACAGACAGGTCCTTGGCAGCAAACTGGCACAGACAAGCTTGGGCAGCAATCCAGCACAGATAAGCTATGGCAGCAATCCAGCCTGCCAAGCTCACCATAATGTTCTCCAACATTAGTTCCTGCGTTGACTTCTGCAAAAGGGGCGTGTGCACAAGCATTCCTTTTATATTCTGGAGAGGAGCCTAATTACCACCAGCTGAGTGCAATTATCTCCTGTAACTGCACAACTGTTCCTGACGCCTAGTAGCTCCGGTGCCGTGCATCCAGGAACAACTCCCTTGGCTCCTCCCCACTTCTGACATCCGGACCACACTCCCTTGGCTCCTCTCCACTGGTCCAAGGCTGAGGCGCCTCCTGGGGGCCAACCAGCCTCTCTGCGCCCTGCTCGGAGTCAGAATCCTGTCCAGGGTCCTCCACATCCTCCAAAGCCGACTCATAGGGCCCCTCGCTGTCGGAGTCTGGTTGCAGCTCCAATGGCTCCTGCTGGGCCACAACAGTACTCTATCTAGATATTTGTCAAATGCATATGGGTGCCTGCCAGTGGTGGCTTGACAGAATCAGACACGACTGAATGGTTAAAACAACAAAATGTAATTATATGTGAATCGTCTAATTCTTTCTGCCATTTTCCTTCCATAGCATTATGGACATCCGTTCCTTTCTTGACAAGAATCTCCATAATGGATCTAAGCTATCTTCTAACGAATCCACGTGTGGAATCCAGGATGGCTTCCTGATGGAGACCCTGCCTGCCATGTACTCCATCATCGCTGTCATCGGTTTCGTTAGCAACCTCCTGGCGCTCTGGGTGTTCACTTTTGGCCCCCTGAAGACCAACTCCATCACGGTCTACATGAAGCAACTCGCCATCGCCGATCTCTTGCTCGCCCTCTGTTTGCCCTTCCGGGCGGCTTACCAGAAACACAACGGTCCTCCAGCTCTCTGCAAGATGGTCGGCATGATCTTCTACATCACCATGTACGTCAGCATTCTGTTCCTCAGCTTGATCAGCCTGGACCGCTACTTCAAAATCATCAAGCCCCTTCAACAGTTCCGAATCCACACCACGTCGTTCAGCGTGGCCATGTCCGCGGTGGTGTGGGTCCTCTGCTTCGTCACAATGCTTTGCTTCCTTTTGGACACTAGTAAAAGTGGAGCCTGTGAGCACAGGTGCTTCCACTTCAAGTACAGGACCACCAGCGGGGGCGTACTCAATATGTTGGCGGTGATTTTTTTCTTCCTTTTGCTCTTCTTTTTCCTTTATTCCTACGGTAAAATCTCGCTCAGGCTCCATGCAGTCTCTCTGAAGAAAACCCAGCAGCGCAGCAAAAAGATGAGCACCAGGATTGTCATAAAGACTTTTGTGGTTTTGGTAGTCTTCTTCGTGTGCTTTGTCCCCTATCATGTGGTTCGAATACCCTACGTCCTTGCCCAAATGAGGATCATTTCTGAACAGAACATCCAGGCCCTCCACGTTGCAAACGAACTGGTCCTTTGCATTTCAACCCTCAACTGTTGTTTTGACCCTGTGATTTTTTTCTTTCTGTCCAGCAGCTTCAAGAGATCCTTGCTGGACACCACTGTCCGAAAGCTGAAGTGGGTTTCTCAAAATAACCAGAGAGTATTGTACGTCAAATAATCCATCACAGACTTCAGGGTAGAGGAGGACTAAGTTGCGTAACTAGGAATAAACTTTGGATATGAGTTCTTCTTGCTAGATCAGCCTTCTTCAAGATGGTGAGGACCAGAAATTGTGATGAAGAAAAGCCCTAGCTAAGGATTTTTTAATCTCAACAAGTCCAGAAGACACCAGAACCCAGAAAAGTGACTTAGACATCACTCAGTGAAAAAATCAACATACACTATATTGCCAAAAGTATGCGCTCACCTGCCTTTACTCGCATATGAACTTACTGTAAGCGACATCCCATTCCTAATCCATAGGGTTCAATATGACGTCGGTCCACCCTTTGCAGCTGTAACAGCTTCAACTCTTCTGGGAAGGCTGTCCACAAGGTTCAGGAGTGTGTTTATGGGAATTTTTTTACCATTCTTCCAGAAGTGCATTTGTGAGGTCACACACTGATGTTGGACGGGTTTACGTGGCCTACCACTTCGTGGCTGAGTTGCTGTCGTTCCCAAACACTTCCACTTTCTTATAATACAGCTGACAGTTGACTGTGGAATATTTAGGAGCGAGGAAATTTCACGACTGGATTTGTTGCACAGGTGGCATCCTGTCACAGTTCCACGCTGGAATTCACTGAGCTCCTGAGCGCGACCCATTCTTTCACAAATGTTTGTCAAAACAGTCTGCATGCCTAGGTACTTGATTTTATACACCTGTGGCCACGGAAGTGATTGGAACACCTGATTCTGATTATTTGGATGGGTGAGCGAATACTTTTGGCAATATAGTGTATGTTAAGTAGAGACACAAGCTATGAATCGGATTTTTAGTCCCGACTGACAATGTGCTATATTTGATTTTTTTTTTTCTGAGAAAACCACAGACAAAGCAAAAAATGTGAAGAATGTTAAAAATAATTTGTGAGTGCTGACAAATTTGGTACGCCTAGGCAGAAAACTGAGCGTGTTCTTTTAAAAGTTTGTCAAGCTGTTCTTACGTCTTAAAATATTTGTTTATCCTTGGGCACAATCTTCTTTCATGATTCTACTTCAGTCTTTTAAGGAAACAGGAAATGTGCTGGCCATTATCTTCTGCATAATTTTTCTAGCACTTTTTAGTAATACTGGGAACCCAAAGTTTATGAAGCCTCTGAGCGTTGAAATGCATCATTATTTCTGGCTTCTTTGTAAACTCAATTTTCTACATATTCAACATTAGATTAAGGAATTGTTGCTTGAAAATGATTTCTTGCAAGTCCTTATTTGCTTACAGGGAACAATAATTCTTGAAAGGCATTTCTCTTCTCCTCTTGAAAGGAAACAAAATCTTCTGATAATTATTGTGAGTTTGAATAGAATTGGATATTTCTATGTCAGATTTTTGAGATTACTAAAAAAGGGAAAAAACTTCTGTTGCTGAATGTTAGACATCTTATGGACAACGAAACGAACATTATTGTTTCTTTAAAAAAAAACCCAATATTAAATTTGGTTCAAAATGATGTTTTGTTTAAAGAATTTGGAGAAATTGATGATAGTTTTTGCTGGAGAGCAATTACATTGGATGCTTTGGCTTTTTCAAAACAAAGATCAGAATAGATTTGCAGTGATTCTTGAGACTTAAAAGAGCTAAAATTAAAGTGTTAACATGCTTTGCACTGAATTAGCAAATTCAGGAAAATATGTGGTGAGATCTATCGCATTGCAAAATCTACCACTTATGCAACGTACAATTATAATTGCAAAAAGGCAATCATTTTTTTTGCTCTGCACTCAGACAAATATTTAACAAGAAAATTCTTACCATGGCAATACAAGGTTTTCTGCTCATTATTCCTTTCGTGTAATTTAATCTAGGTTAGGTTACTTTTATTCTATTTTCATTTGGGTTATGGAGTGGAATAGAGTCTGGATTCCAAGGAGGGAGGGGGCTCATTCCAGAGGGCCAGGAGACCACAAAGTTTTAGATAGTTTGGTGGGAGAAAGTAAGTTAAAACAGTTTCTCCTTAGGTGTTCTCGGAGTGTATTTTAAGTAATGCAAGTAGTTTGCTTTTCGTTGGGCAAGATTTCTGTCTATAGGGAGAAAAAATAAAGAAACCTGTTTTGAAGTGACTCAGTTTGGCTTTCTTAGTTTTAGAACCGCACAGATAAAAGAACGTCTTTAAAAAAAAAGAAATTCAACAGTAAGACTTTTCAGAAAAGGCACCTAATTTTCTGTTATTTTTCGTTAGCTAGGTTGTACGGGTAGTCTTCGACTTACAACCAAAATTGAGCGCAAAATTCCTGTCGCTCAGTGAATATTGCCCCGTTTTTCAACCTTTCTTGCCACAGTTGTTAAGTGAATCACTGCCGTTAATTTAGTAACATAATGTTTAAGTGAATCTGGCTTCCCCATTGACTTTGCTTGTTGGAAGTTCGCAGAAGGGAGTCACTGCAACCGTCATAAATATGAGTCAGTTGTCAGGCATCTACATTTTGATCATATGACCATGGGGATGCTGCAACGGTCGTAAATGTGAAAACTGGTCGTGGGTCACTTCTTTCAGTGCCGTTGTAACTTTGAATGGCCACTAAGTGAACTGTTTTTAAGTCGAGGGTTACCCGTATTATTTTTTGTGCATATATACCCTTTGTTTTGTTATGCTATGCACATTAAAGTAAGAATAAACAAATCCAGGCCTGGAATGTAAATGCAAAGAGACTTAAAGTCTTGGAACTTTTTTAATATAAAAAATAAATAAATAAAACTGGAATAAAAGCGACTGCCGGATAATCTAGATAAGAGTTATATCAAATAAGAGCCTAATGCAACCTCTAGGCACGCTGTTCTGACTTAGGCTTCCCCAGCAGCACAAAGCTGAGTCCTCGTCCTGATAAACCCCTTTCATTTAATTCACAATGAATTCCTCTCCAGCAAAGTCTTTCATCTCCCACAGTCTTTCAAGATAGCTCACAATTACCGACCTTGATCAGGCTTGGAGAGTGGCCAGGCCGATATCTTTCAGATGCCGCAATACTTGGCAAGAATGCAGGAATGAACTAATTGTCTCCTGCAAACTCCACTCCCCTTTGGCTCCTCTTTAATTCCCTCTGGGAGGGGCCATTCACCGTTCACCTGTGGCCTTACTCCCAAGTCCACTCTTGTTCCTTAGCTGTTCCCTTTGTCTGGCAACTCTGTGCATTCGCACACTGGGAACAGCTCACTGATCAGTCTGCCTCACTGATGTCTGACTCTGAAGGCAGCCGATAACTGGCATACGGCTCTGGCCCCCTCTCTGCCTCCGACACAGAGCCCTCATCAGAGCCTTCCCCAGACTCCAGGACTGGCCCATCTTCCTCCCCAAACTCCTCACTGTCTGAATCTGCTGCCAGCTCTGCTGGCAGGCTACAACACATGTAAGCTTGAAATTGGGTGTGTGTGTGTGTGTGTGTGTGTGTGTAGGGGGGGGATTTAAGTCCGGATTGAACCCGGAGAGCTTTTAGAGAAGGAAGAAAAAATTTGCAGAGAGATTCGGTTGAAAAGAACATACATCCTTTAATACTCAAATGCGTAAACAGCACAACCAGGTGCACATCAGTTTCTGTTCTACTCCTGGGTGGTCATGGCTTGATTAGAAGAAAAAAAAAGAGAGAGAGAGAGGTTTCTCATGCCTATAGTTGGAAGTTCCTCAAACTTTGCAAAGTCCAGTCAGATGATGCTGATGCCCTTTGAAACTATTCGGTCTGGCATCTGCGAAACATTCACAACAAGAATCAGAATGTGTTGGAGGGTTTTGCAGTTTGGAGATTTGTAAGAGCAAGCTAGTTGAAGTTGCTTCACTCCTTCTCCTCCTCTTTTCTCCCCTTCTTCTTCTTCTTTTTGCAAAGAATGGCTATATGATCAGGTCTAAATTGGCAGTCTCCTCCCCCCCCCCCCGCTCTTTCCACATCAGCCCCGCTTAAGAGGAACTTACTCCATTCTTATTTTTAAAAAATGCTGAATGGAAGTTATTGAAAACAACTGCGGTTAAATCTGGCCTCGGGCTGACTTTTGCCTTTAGAATCCATGGGTATTTCTAGCTAGGAACCATATTTTCTTGGCAGGAATCTTGAGTAATGGTAGTCCTTGATTTACGACCATTTGCTAAGTGACTAAAGTTACTACAGCACTGAAAAAAGTGAGCTTTTTCACACTTACGACCGTCGTAACACCTCAATGATCATGTGATCAAAATTCAGACACATGGCAACGGGTTCATATATATGACGGTCACAGTGTCCCGGGGTCATATGATCCCATTTTGTGACCTTCTGACAAGCAAAGTCCTTGGGGAAGCCAGATTCAGTTAACAATGGTGTTACTAATTTAACAACTCTAGTGGTTTACTTAACAACTGTGGCAAGAAAGATGATAAAATGGGGGAAAACTCCCTTAACAACCATCTTGCTTAGCAACAGAAATGTTGGGCTCAATTGTGGACATAAGTCAATGACTTCCTGTATTAGGGCCCAGTTTGATATACACCATCATTTTAAATAATCAGAGGTTGCAGAGAAGAGCAACCAAGAGGGTTAGGGGACTGGAGGCTAAAATGGGAGAGAGAGGAGAGGGTGAGGAGAGGAGAGAGGGTGAGGAGAGGAGAGAGGGTGAGGAGAGGAGAGAAAAGAGAGAGGGTGAGAGGGAAGAGAGAGAAGAGGGTGAGGAGAGGAGAGAGGGTGAGGAGAGTAGAGAGAGGAGAGGTGAGAAGGAGTGGGTGAGGAGAGGAGAGGGGGTGGGGAGAGGGTGAGGAGGGGAGAGAGGGTGAGGAGAGGGTGAGGAGAGGGGAGAGAGGGTGAGAGGGAAGAGAGAGGAAAGGGTGAGGAGAGAGGGTGAGGAGAGGGGAGAGAGAAGAGAGAGAGGGTGAGGAGAGGGGAGAGAGGGTGAGGAAAGGAGAGAGGGTGAGAGGGGAGAAAGAGGAGAAAGGGTGAGGAGAGGGGAGGGTGAGGAGGGGAGAGAGAGGAGAGGTGAGAAGGAGAGGGTGAGGAGAGGAGAGGGTGAGGAGGGGAGAGAGAGGAGAGGTGAGAAGGAGAGGGTGAGGAGAGGAGAGGGGGTGAGGAGAGGAGAGGGGGTGAGGAGGGGAGAAAGTGTGAGGAGAGGGGAGAGAGAGGGTGAGAAGAGGGGGGGAGAGAGGACAACGGGTGGGGAGAGGAGAAGAAGACAGAGGGTGAGGAGAGAACAAAAAATAAAACTAATAACGAAATGTCACACAAAGCTCTGTGGAATGTGCATGAAGAGGCATGAGAAAATGGAGCCCTATCTTTTCTGGTTAGATGAGGTTAACCACGAGGCTTCAACTCGAAGCATTTCAAAGAAAATAAGAACAAAGAACACTCAACCTTTCCAGATTTCCATTGTCCCATTTTTTCTTGACAGGGTCCTAGGCCTCCAAGACACACAAATTCTTCTAAACATAAGCCTCTCCGAGTCACCCAGGGATGCATTGAAAGGCTACTACATACATTTGTTTAACACATAAATATGTACAGGAAATCCTCGACTTACCGCCACAATTGAGCCCAAAATTTCTGCTGCTAAGCAAGGCAGTTGCTAAGTGAGTCTCGCCACAGTTGTTAAGTGAATCACTGCCGCTGTTTAATAACACCGTGGTTAACTGAATCCGGCTTCCCCATCAACTCTGCTGATCAGAAGGACACAAAAGGGGGGAATCACATGTCCCCGGGACACTGCAAACCGTCATAAATATGAGTCAGTTGCCAAGGATCTGAATTTGAATCATGTGGCCGTAGGGATGCTGTCACGGTTGTAAGTGTGAAAAAGGTTCAAAAGTTCCTTTTTTGCAATCCCATTGTAACTTCAAACGGCCACTAAATGAGTTGTTGTAAGTCCAGGACTACCTGTAAACCTCAGGGACAAGAAGCAGAGTTTGATGCTGAAGTCATAATATTTGGAATGTACAAATTTGAAACCCAAAATTTCTTTTTGAAGCCCCTTACGCACGAATAACTCTTCCTAAAGGGTTTTAAAAAAAAAAGTTCACAACACGATTCAGTGTTTTTAATTGGTGGACCACACTTTGCAAAATCCTTTTAGTGAAACAAAGTTTTCTCTCCCTCTTAGAAAAACTTAGCGCCACACTTTTTTTTAAAATTAAAAGCAGAATGACAGGAATTACAATTACAATTACGGTGACCATAACAATCTTGTTCTTAGAGTAACACATGGGTGGCCATGTCAGGGACAGGATGAAGAAACCTCAGCTACTTATAACAAAGCCACATCGATCCTTGCACAATCTACCGAGAACACAACCCAAGCCGTACTTTTTTTTTTTGCAAAGACTTTCTTAGATGTTAGTAAGCGTATTCCTGAAATTTAGTAGCTAATAAATACCAGGCTGATGTAGGAGTTGTCTTGATCCAAAGATCACATTTGCACCACCTGATGCATTCTACGGGTCATGAAACTCATAGTTTTAAGGAAATCAAGTTAGAAATGGCCTCGAGTACCAACCAACTTCTGATGCTAAAAATTGAATGTTGACTAAAAGAAATCCTTAGGAGTGTTAAGAGCAAAAAGTGCTACTACATCAACCAAGTCAAAACAAAGTCGAAAACTACAGGTAAGAAAAGAGAGAACAGATGGAAGGGACCTTGCAGGTCATCTAGTCCAACCCCCTGCCCAAGCAGGAGACCCTACACCTGCCTCTACCTAGGATCGAACTCACAACCTCCTGACTGTGAGGCGAGAGCTCCTGGTTCGTGCAAAGAACATCAACTCAACGAGGTGTAGCCAAACGATAGCTGGGCAAAATGACGTCAGATAGCAGCTTGGAGCTCGTGAGATAAATACTGAACAAGCAAGCCTAAAATACATTCCTTAAAGAACGTGAGAATCTCAGGGAGAAAATTCAACTAGACCTAAATTGCTAATGTATGAGTCTAGTTCCTTGCAGAAGCATTCTCTCTCCTGCTCCCCAATTTAAGACCAGAAATCTTGTAGTTCAAAATATGACTTCTGCAGTTTAAAGGTAAAGGTTCCCCTCACACATATCTGCTAGTTGTTCCCAACTCTAGGGGGCAGTGCTCATCTCCGTTTCAAAGCCGAAGAGCCAGCACTGTCCGAAGACATCTCCGTGGTCATGTGGCCAGCATCACTCAACGCCGAAGGCGCACGGTACACTGTTACCTTCCCACCAAAGGTGGTGCCTATTTTTCTACTTGCATTTTTTACGTGCTTTCGAACTGCTAGGTTGGCAGAAGCTGGGACGGGTAACAGGAGCTCACTCCGTTACGCAGCGCTAGGGATTCGAACTGCCACCTTTCTGATCGAGAAGCCCAGCGTCTTAGCCACTGAGCCACCACATCTGCCATTTAGTGAGAGTCAAACTGTGTCCTTCTTGACTTGGAGGGATCTTTCCAGCTATCCCGGTATTTTAATTCGAAAGCTGCAAAGAATCCTGTCCAAGAAAAATGCCAGCCACTTCCTAATGCGTATAAGAACTGGGAAAGTTCCTTTTCTAGTTTCCTCCTTAGCAGGTTTGCATGTTCACTATAATTCTAGGAGAACAAAAAAAAATCTTATTTACCTGAAAGGGATCAAGTGCTCAACTCAGAACATAGAAAAGAGGGTTGATTTTCTTCCATTGGCAGAAATGTTCCGACGAGTTCAACGAAGGTTGGCTGAATTTGGCAATGTCAACCATGAACAAATATTTCTTCTTTTGTTCATGGCGTCTACCTTGACCCTCTTAAACTCATGCACAGATTAGTTTCGAAGCTTGGCCCCAGGAAGACCCAACTCAACCACAGAATTTGCATCTCCACTATCTGATGAAGCGTTTCATCCTTCGTTATTAATCATGGAAATGTCGCTTCAAGCCCAAAGAAGGCAAGGGTATTTCTTATTTGGTTTGAAGGCAAAAAGTTGGCTTTGGCTGCTTCTTGTAAGTGCTATAGCAAACCTTGGTTTTCTATAGAAGTTCTGGGCATCCCTGTTGGAGCTTGCTCAAGAGATGTGGTAGGAATGGGAATCCCTCTGGTGATGGCAGGGCTGCAAGCAATGAACTTCACCCATCCCTAGCAGGAGTGACGATCTAGAACTCCTTGTTCCTAGTCAAGGAGCTCATCCCTAAAGGACCTGGTGTCAGGAGAAGATAGTGGAAGCAGTGCCTCCACTCAGATCTTTGACCCGATCATCTCAGTCCCAGATAAAGGCCCCACTTGCTCTTCTTTTGAAGACCCTGCAAGTGCCTGGTGCTGTGATACCGAACCTCTGGCACGCGTGCCAGAGGTGGCACACAGAGGTTTCTCTGCTGGCACGCATGCTGTTGCCCCAGCTTAGATCTCCGTGGCTCACGAAAGAAAAAGATCTTACCTCTTGCCCGGCTGCTGGTATTGGGATGCCCTGCCTCCTGCAGGCCAGCTGGTCTTCGGGTCTCGGCTGCACATGTGCACATGCCCACACATGTTTGCGTATGCCAACACATTTGCGCATGCCCACACATGTTTGCGTATGCCCGTAATGTTTGTATATGCCTGCAATGTTTGCGCATGCCCGCACATGTTTGCACATGCGCACATTCACACCTTTTAGTTTGGGCATGTGCATGCACAGAGTTTGGGCACTTGGTGCTTAAAAGGTTTGCCATCTCTGGCTTAGTGCTACCAAGGTGGCCAGTCAAAGCGAAACTTGCAATTATTTTCACTTAACTAGCTAAGGGGAATAACTCCTTTCTCTTCCTGATTGTTGGAGCTTTAGTTCAGAACAAGGATTGGCGGCTTCCAGCGACTGAAAGGCAGGGCCCCTCGTTATCAATCGAAGTAAAGTCATTCGAAGGAAAGAATAAAGGAAAGAAACAAAGCAAGGAAATTATGTGATTGTGCTTCCTCCCAACACAGAATTCTGGAGGAATTCTGGAGGAAGTTGAAAGCAATGACCCAGATGAAGAACGGACAACAGGGTAAGCTGGAAAGAAATGGAGTGCTATAGTTATATTGTAATTTTTTTTTTTTTTACAGTGCTGGGAAATCAGGACTTAATATTGTCTTCCCTCCCCAGATCTGTGTTTTTTCTTCCTTCTTCCTGCTCTAAGGCTTTCTAAAGCAACTCTCCCATCACATGGCAAGCTTAATATCACCAGCAGGCAGGAAAGAGAAGAGACACGGAGAAGCAGAACTTATAAACATTGGGTAGCGATCTACTCTGGAGATCTCAAAGGCTGGAATGCCAACAAACACGTCTTGCCAATGAACTAGCTCAACTTTCCTTGAGACTCTACCAGGTTTCAAGAATGGACGTCCAGTAAAAGAACCTTGATGGTTTTGTACACGGGAGGTCTCCTCAAGAGGACAGGGCTGCTTTCAATAGCAAAAGGCACAAGAGGTAGCACCTTGGAGGTCAGAACAGGTTTCTTACATGGCTGCCAAGTCCATCTGTCCTGAGTTGAGCCAATGGGCTGGCTTTGGAAACCAAAGAAGAACCAATCAGGGAGCTTAGAATGGGGAGAATGAAGAAAAGGCAACAGACAATATTTGATGGACCTCAAGTAACGCTGAGAGGACCTCTCCTCTCTCTTGGGACAGGAGGCCAGGTCTGTGAGGTATACACTTTGTTCTCTCCATTCCTGAATCAGCAGCTCCCAACCATCAGAGGTCCAAGCCACCCTAAGCTTGAAGGCCAAGGAAACGGGCTGTGTTTAGCACATCATCTCTCGTGAGGTAGCAACCGCAGAGCTGGCGATATCCCGTGAAAGATTCTCGGCCGTGCAGGACTCGCCAATTGTCTATGAAGAGGGCCTACAGAAGGAATGAAAAGAAGAAAAGTGGCTATTGTTGTGGCCCGCCAGCGACTAGCGGAGCTGGTGGCTGACTCAGACAGTGAGGAGGTTGGGGAGGAACATGGGCCAGTCCTGGAGTCTGGGGAAGGCCCTAATGAGGGCTCTGCATCAGAGGCAGAGATGGCGCCAGAGCCATCCGACAGTTATCAGCTGCCTTCGGGGTCGGAGATCAGTGGGGCAGAAGAGCAGCTGGAGCCTGTTCCCAATGTGCGCAGAGCTGCCAGGAGACGGGAACAGTTAAGGAACAAGGGTCAACTTGGGAGCAAAGCCACAGATGGACGGTGAATGGCCCCTCCCATAGGGAATAAAGTGGAGCAAAAAAGGAGTGGAGATTGCAGGAGGCAATTAGTTCGCTTAATTAGTGTGAAGATTTGTTCGCGACTCTCAGAGATTCCTTGCCAAGAATTTTCTTGTACAATGTTGCATTTGGAAGATATCAACCTGGCAGCTCTCCAAGCCTGACAAGGCCTGTGGTTGTAAATTCAGCCTTGAAAGGGGAATCCAACTTTGCTGGAGGTGAATGAGAGGAATTCACATTAGCTTAATAAAAAGGGGTTTTGTCGGGACAAGGAGTCTGCCTGGTGCCCTGGTCCGAACTGGTAGGAACCCACCACTGCAGTAAATGCCAGTTATCAAGCGCCTAGATTTTGATCATGCAACAACAGATATGCTGCAACAGTTGTGGGTGTGAGAAGGTGGTGCACTGAAAGTTGAACTTCAAAAATAAGCAGGGTAGGAACCTGGTGTTTTGGGGGAGGAAAGGGTTACAGGAGTTTTAAGGGCCCAAACGAGTCTTTGCCAGCTTCTCCCAACAAGCCACCTTCTAACTTACTTTGCCTGGTTTAAGTTTGACCCAGAGCTCATTCTCGGGCCTCCGCAGCTCAGTGGTGAGTGTACGATGTGCAATATACCAACGGTGCACAGTGTCATGAGGCACTGTGTTAATGACAGCTCGGTCGTAATTATTGTACCTAAGAAGAAAGAGAAGAGTAGTCGAATGCATTTGGTTGGAAGAGTCCCTACTAGTGAGAACTTCCGGTTGCTGAACCCCTAAAAAGAAGTAATTTCAATCATCATTGGCCAATCATGATCAAGCTAGTTTTATACATTACAGTCCCCCTGGGGTTGGGGGATGGCTTAAACCAGTGGTTCCCAAACTTGGCAATTTTAAGACTTGTGGACTTCAACTCCCAGAATTCTGGGAGTTGAAGTCCACAAGTCTTAAAGTTGCCACATTTGGGAACCACTGGCTTAAACCATTGTGAACCAGCCAGCAGACTTCAATTCTGGGAATTGAAGTCCAAGTTTGGGAACCACTGGCTTAAACCAGTTTGGGAACCACTGGCTTAAACCATTGTGAACCAGCCAGCAGACTTCAATTCTGGGAATTGAAGTCCAAGTTTGGGAACCACTGGCTTAAACCAGTTTGGGAACCACTGGCTTAAACCATTGTGAACCAGCCAGCAGACTTCAATTCTGGGAGTTGAAGTCCACAAGTCTTAAAGTTGCCAAGTTTGGGAACCACTGGCTTAAACCATTGTGAACCAGCCAGCAGAGCTGGCAGGAGAATTCTGGGAGTTGAAGTCCACAAGTCTTAAAGTTGCCAAGTTTGGGAACCACTGGCTTAAACCATTGTGAACCAGGTTCATTGGTAGCAATCCATATTGTTTTCCAATATATTTTAGACTGTTTTTGTTAAAGATTTATACCGTGTATGGGTTCTGGGAAGTCGGGGGAAGAAAGGCTGGGGGAGGTTGGGGGGAGGGTGGGAGGGAGGGACGTATATTAGGCTTGACGGGGGGTGTTAGATTTTAATGTAATATGATTGCACATGTATACTGTCTTCTCTTATTCTTTTTTTAAAAACTAAGATACGTTAAGTATATTGATATGAAAGCATAAATACCATCAACATAGAATGGAATTTGCTCAGAAGCGGAAATACACCAATGAGAGGAAGAGTGGGAAACAGAAGAGAGAAGAAAGAGGGGAAGAGAGGGATAGGAGAGAGGGTAAGGGGGGAGGATGAGGAGGATAAGGAGGAGTGGAATGTAGAGAGAGGAGAAGGAGAAAGGAAGGGGAAGTAGAGTAGGAAAGGATGTTGGAGGGAAGAAAGGAGGTAGGAGAGAGGTAGAAGAAAGAGGTGTATGGAGAGCAGAAGAGCCAATAATGGGTTTTTATCTCTCTGGGCGTTGATGACAAGAGGAACTGATGTAATTACTACTTAATACAATAGGATATTGGCTATGTAATAGTATACATGTGATTGTATGTTATGAAAATGGAAAATAAAAAAGTATATACAAGGTAGCAATCCATAAACCATGATTAACAATCTACAAGCAAATATTGATTTGAAACCAGAAATCTTTTTGTTGGTCATTTTACTGGATAAGTATAACATCTCCATCATCACATGGCCAGCATGACTAAACACCAAAGGCACATGGAATCCTGTTACTTTCCCACCAAAGGTGATTCCTATTTTTCTACTTGCATTTTTTACATGCCTTCGAACTTCTAGGTTGGCAGAAGCTGGGACAAGTAACGGGAGCTCACTCCGTTACGCGGCGCTAGGGATTTGAACCGCCGAACTGCCAACCTTTCTGATTGACAAGCTCAGCGTGTTAGCCACTGAGCCGCCACATCCCTTTCAAGTATAATAAAGGGAATGCATATTTGATTTTACATGCATTGACTCCAGAACAATGGAAAAGTGAAGAGATCCCAACAGATGAAAATGTGATTAAAAAAAATTAGAATGTGCAGAAATGGATAAGCTAACACTTATAATTAAGGAAAACCTGGGATTTATTTTATCAATGGTTAGCTAATAAAAACAGGAGTTAGAAATAGGGAAATATAAGAAAAGGATCAATAATATAAGGGAGATATGTTAAAATGGTTAAGTAAACATTATTATTAGTATTAGTATTATTATACAATCAATACCAATGTAATGAACACTGTTGTAAATTGATTACTATTTCCTAAAACTATTTGTACCCAGATAACACACTGTTTAATTGAAAATGGAATCTTTATAGCAATGGCAGTAACACTTAGACTTATATACCACTTCACAGTACTTTTACAGCCCTCTCTAAGCAGTTTACAGGGTCAGCCTCTTGCCCCCAACAATCTGGGTCCTCATTTTACCCACCTCGGAAAGATGGAAGGCTGAGTCAAACTTGAGCCTGGTGGGATTTGAACTGCCAAATTGCAGACTGCCGATAGTCAGCAGAAGTAACTTGCAATACTGCCCTCTAACCACTGTGCCACTGAGACTCTTATGTATAAAATAAAAATTGATGGAAAAGAAAAGAGGTAGATTCACATCACAGGCTAAGCCAGGAACAAGCAGATTCTTCTATGGTGTAAAGCAGGGATCCCCAACTCCCAGGCTGCGGCCCGGTACTGGGTCATGGTCTGTTCAAAACTGGGCCGCACAAGTGGCAGATGTGTTAATTATTAAATGTTGGCAGCTATGTGCCTCTGCGTTTCAACTTGCCATTAGAGTAAATGCGGGGAGATGTTGCTTTTGAGCGGGTTAGATGGAGAAACGAAAACTCCATGATTCTGCGGAAGATGGCGAAAGCCTGAACCCTTTTCAAGGACATCATAGCAGGTGTGGAGTTGAAGCAGACGGTTCCCATAACAAGATGAACTTGTTTATATGAACTGTGTGAGAGGTTGAGGGTTTGGCTGTGGGAAATTATTACTTAATTTTATGAACTGGTGCGTGAGAACCTCAGAGTTAGTTTTGCTTTGACATTACCATACTGTGTACTCAATAAAAAGTAAGATTTTTGGAAACGGAATGAGCCTGGAGTTTTAGTTGGATTCTTGAGCTGCATGTTGACAAGGGGAGCATGTGCGCACAGCTCCTTTTGCAGGCGTGGTGGGCACTCTCTCACACATTTGAAGCTTCATTCATGTGTTGTGCACCGCCCCCCCCCCCCGGCAGCAGAGTTGGACAGTGAGGAGGTTGGGGAGGAACATGGGCCAGTCTTGAGGGCTGAGGAAAGCTCAGATGAGGGCTCTGCGTTGGAGGCAGAGAGGAAGCTAGACAGTAGTGAGGCAGAGGAACAGCTGGAGCCTGTTCTCAGTGTGCGCATGCGCAGAGCTACCAGAAGACAAGAACAATTAAGAAAGCAGGGTGAACTTAGGAGTAAAGCCACACCTTGGAGGTGATTGCCACCCCCCCCCAAGGGAAATAAAAGAGGAGCGAATGGGGAATGGGCTTTTGCCGGAAACAATTAGTTCATTCAGTCTTTTCTAGAGTGGAAAGTTCTGTTTGTGACTGTAAGAAACTCTCTGCCAAGTTTTGCCTTGCCTTGTGTTTGGAAACTAATTATTTGGCAGCTCCCCGTGGAGATCTGGACCCTTACTACCCTCCCGGCCTTCTGCAAAGCCGTTAGGTCCTGGCTGCTCCAGCAGGCCGGGGGCTCTCGAAATATCCAGCCCCACGGAAACTGTGACTTGTGTATTTTAAAGTGTTGTTTTGTGCATTTATCCCCTTCCCTTGTTTATTGTAAGCCGCCCGGAGTCCTTCGGGAGTGGGCGGCATACAAGACCAATAAACTCAAACTCAAACTCAGCTCGCCAAATGAGATAAGGTTCATGTTGATAAACATTCCCCGGAAAGACTGTTTGCTAAGCTTTGCAGACTCTGAATGAAAGGAATTCACAGTTGCATAAATAAAAGGGGCTTTGCCGGGGCCAAGACTTTGCTTCATGCTTTTTAAGGAAGCCAGGGTCAGAACATCATGTGCATGGACCTGCTGCTCACATAGAACCATTTCCTCTCCCCCTCTCCCCTCCAAGCAGGTCCGCAAAGCCAGAAAGGTTAGGGACCACTGGCTTAAAGGGTGATGTCCCTACCTCACCTGATCAGGTAGAGCTCCTTGTTCCAAGGGTAGATATTCAAGACAGGCCCAACCCCAATCATGTGGTTGCGGCAGCTTCCCATGTTCTCGATGTATTCGTGCTTCAGTGGCACCTTCGTGAGAAGGTCGAAGTCCTCTGGGGCTCGCTGTAGCACTTGTTCTGCGGCATAGAAACCGTCCACCAGAAGCGTCCGGCCCCCCGTGCCTTCATGCCGGAGGCAATGGAATACCTGGATGCTGAGAAGAAGCACTCGATTAGTGGTAGGAATGGAAGCCTAGAAGGGACAGAAACCAGAAGGGACTAAATTGCTCCAAAGAATCTTTAAAAAAAAAGTATTCTAGCAGTCTTGAAATACTAGACTGATGATCTTTCTACTCTGGTGTGTTATCCCACATTGCAATTAGAAGTTAGATGGCTTAGCTTCCTTAGATGTATTGACTCTATCTATCTATCTATCTATCTATCTATCTATCTATCTATCTATCTATCTATCTATCTATCTATCTATCTATCATCTATCTATCCATCCATCCATCTAGCTACGATATCCATTCATCATCTGTCTGTCTGTCTGTCCGTCTGTCCATCCATCCATCTACCTATCATCTTACGATATCCATCCATTATATGTACGTCCGTCCATCCATCCATCCGTCCATCCATCATCTATCTACAATATCCTTTCATCATGTCTGTCTATCCATCCATCCATCCATCCTCTAGCTACGATATCCATTCATCATCTGTCTGTCTATCTGTCCATCCTTCCATTCATCTACCCATCATCTTACGATATTCATCCATCATCTTTGTCCGTCCATCCATCCATCCATCATCTATTTACAATATCCTTTCATCATGTCTGTCTGTCTGTCTTGTCCGTCCGTCCGTCCATCCATGCATCCATCTATCTTATATTGACTACAACATCTATCCTACTGCGATTTTATGGTGCCATGTTATGGCAATTTTTATGTTTTTATTCTAATATATCTGAAATTTGTCTGACTTCTAATTTGTCTGAAATTTGGCATAGATGTTTTCTGCCCGAGCAGGGTGTTAGACTAGAAGACCTCCAAGATCCCTTCCAACTCTGTTATTCTATTCTATTGTATATCTTACCATGTCCAATGTATCATCCGCACACTTTAGGTACATGTATTTTTCTGAGCTTCATTTAAACTTATATCTGTGTTTGTATGGGTAATGTGCTTTATTAGTGTTGTATATCAGTGATTGCATGACCTCTGCAATTGCCATACGGGTAAT
This sequence comes from Thamnophis sirtalis, assembly GCF_051295495.1. NCBI lineage: Eukaryota > Metazoa > Chordata > Lepidosauria > Squamata > Natricidae > Thamnophis > Thamnophis sirtalis. The sequence continues at coordinate 46,043,316 of NW_028261393.1, read as the reverse complement.
CCTGGGCTCACAACGACAATTGAATCCAACATTTCTGTTGCTAAGCCACTGTTGGTGGAATGTTCTTGGCGGTTCCTTGATGAAGCTGTTGTTTACGGTTTGAGTGTTTGTCTGAGTTGGTGTAGCGTTACTCTTGGTGTTAATCACCTGGGTCATTGACCTAGATCCACTCAGAGTCATTCACAGAGAAGGGTAGCCAAAGAAATAATTAATCTCTGCTTATCTGGATGTTGATTAATACTGGATCAGGGGTCAGCAACCTGCGGCTCTGTAGCTGCATGTGGCTCTTTCATCCCTCTGCTGCGGCTCCCTGTTGATGGTTGGCAACGTATTTTTGAGAGGAGCTTCCGGTTGGGGTAGGGGGAAGTACGGAGTCCCAGGAGGAGACCCACCAAATGGGTTTTCCGGTCAGCTCCACAATTGATAGGGCTTTCAGTTAGGACAGGTAGAGGAAAAATGACATTGTGCTAGGAGAAGACTCCATAGGGGGCTTCCGGTTATGATCTTTGTGGCCCTTTGAATGTTTAAAGTTGCTGACGCCTGTACTAAATCAACAATACCAGACCAACAATCAGGCAGTAGACAATACCCTATTAAGGAAGCACCGATGTCAGATCAAGCCACTTGTGTGCGAACGGAAAGCTAACCTCGCTCCCTTCCAGCAGCCCCTGATGAGGTTACCTAGTTGCATAATGAAACATCTGCTAGAAAGCCACAGGTGCTCAGAGAGCGCCACAAAATCAACAGCACCCCTAGGAGTCCTTTTTGAGGTGTGCAAAACATTCTGAGGTCCCAGTGCCAACTCATGAGCGATTTTGCTCAAGGTAGGAGGAGAGGCACTGTGAGAAGAATGGCCCATACCACCAGCTACGGTCATCTTATTCCCGGAGATCTGTCCCTTTTGGCGCATTGGCTCATACCCACAAGGTTCCTGAAAGTAAGTGGTATCTGTATGACGGTCCAAAGCCAGTTTGGTGTAAGCGGTGTCTCCGCGGGAGAAGTCCGAGGTGAAATACCACATCCTGCCGTAGATGGTTTCTCTGGAGGAGGAGAGAAAAGAAAATGAAAGAAGGCGCCAAGAAACAGAGAGAGAACCAACGTGCGTTTTACAGATTACAGATTAACACCGTTGAAAGGGTCGTCTACTAGGACATCTAGTAGGTCGTCTAGTCCAAGTAGGTCATCCCACCAAAGCAGGAGATCCTACACCATTTCTGACAAATGACAGTCCAGTCTCCTCTTGAAAGCTTCCAGTGATGAAGCTCCCAAAACTTCCGAAGGCAACTTCTGTTCCATGGGTTGATTGTTCTCACTGTCAGAAAGTTACTCCGTATTTCCAGGATGAATCTCTCCTTGTGCAGTTTCCATCCATTATTCTTTGTCTGGCCTTGGAAAATAGCCTGACCTCCTCCTCTCCGTGGCAGCCCCTCAAATATTGGAACAGGGCTAACATGTCTCCCCTGGTCCGTCGCTTCACTAGACTAGCCATGCCCAGTTCCTGCAACCGTTCATCGTATGTTTTAGCCTCCAGTCTCCTAATCACCCTGGTTGCTCTTCTCTGCACTCTTTTTAGAGTCTCAACATCTTTTTTATAGTGTGGTTACCAAAACTGGATGCAATATTGTAGGTGTGGTCTTACTAAGTGGTATTAGTACCTTCCTTGATCTTGATTGTATCCCTCTGTTAATACAACTTAGAATTGCATTGAATTTTTTGGCTGCCGCCACACACTGCTAGCTCATATTTAATTGGTTGTCCACTAAGACTCCAAGATCCCTCTCACAGTCACTGCTATTAAGCCTGGTTTCACCCAGTCTATATGTGTAATTTTGGTTTTTCGTTGCCTAAGTGTAAGACTTTACTTTTCTCTACATTGCATTTCATTTTGTTAGATAGGGCCCAGTGTTCAAGTCTGTCAAGATCCATCGGGACATCAACTCTTCCTACAAAGTGTGGATCTTCTGGATAAAATCAAAAGCATAATTGTCTGTGACACTATTCTAGTTCGCTATTCCCAGTAACATCTGGAAAGGAGGAACATTTGCTATTCTGGCTAGGAATGATCCCAGCTGTTTCAATCCTTAAGTGTTGGGTAATTCAGTACAGGTGGTCCTTGACTTACAACAGTTCACTCAGTGACCACTCAAAGTTATAACGGCACTGAAAAAAGTGACCTATGACCGTTTTTCACACAACCATTACAGCATCTCCCCACCGACCTCACGTGATCTAAATTCAGACACTTGGCAACTGACTCATATTTATGACGGTTGCTGTGTCCCAGGGTCATGTGATCCCCTTTGCGACTTTCTTAGAAACAAAGTCAATGGGGGACAGCCAGATTCACTTAACAATGGCGTTATTAACTTAACAACTGCAGTGATTCACTGAACAGCTGTGGCAAGAAAGGTTGTAAGATGAGGCCAATTCACGTAACCAACGTCTCGCTTAGCCACAGAAGTGCTAGGCTCAATTATGGTGGAGGTTTGCCTGTCCTGACAGAGAAGTCAGATCTTTCATTGTGTTTATTCATGATCAGAGGGTTCTGGTCACTGTTCCGAGCCGAGGTGGCGCAATGGTTAAAGTGCAGTACTGCAGGCCACTTCAGCTGACTGCTATCTGCAGTTCGGCGGTTCAAATCTCACCGGCTCAAGGTTGACTCAGCCTTCCATCCTTCCGAGGTGGGTGAAATGAGGACCCAGACTGTGGGGGCGATAGGCTGACTCTGTAAACCGCTTAGAGAGGGCTGAAAGCCCTATGAAGCAGTATATAAGTCTAACTGCTATTGCTATTGCTATCCTGAATGGCTTATAGCCATGATGGCAACCTGTGGCCAGAGGTGCAGTGGTGGGATTCAAATAATTGAACAACTGGTTCCCTGCCCTAATGACCAGCTGCGTAGGCGGGCCTCGGTGGTCATGTGACCATGTGGGTGTGGACAACTCAACGTCACTCAGGTCGATCGGTGCTTTGCCTTAGCTGTGACAATGCAATAAAGGTTAACCGGAGAGGCAGTTTCTGTAAGCAGGGCAATAAAGATTAGGCTAGAAACAACACCAGAATGTTTCCTTCCTGCCTTCCTTATAGGGTTAGCCCTCTAAAGTGGGGAAAAAATAAAATAAGATTTCTTCCAACAACCGGTTCTCCCAACTGCTTAGAAAGTTACCAACCGGTTCTCCCGAATAGGTGCGAACCGGCTGAATCCCACCACTGCAGAGGTGCCATGCAGAGCCCTCTCTGTGGATACACCTGCTGTTGCCAGCTGCTCTTCCGGTTTCACCGCAAAAGCACCGAAAAACAGCCTGAAAACAGCCCGAACCACACAAAAAAACAGGCTGTTGTTTGGGCCGTATTCCAGGTCATTTCGCGGCTGTTTTAAAGCCGTTTTTCGGCGCTCCAACAAAAAAAGAAAAAAAAACAGCCTAAAATGGCCTGAAGAACAGCCTGAAAACAGGCCCAAACCTGCCATAAAAACAGGCATGCACGCACTGGCCAGTTTCTGGTGCTCTGGGTCCATGCGAAGACCAGCTGGCACATATGCATGCACATTCCGGATTGGGCACTCGGTACCAAAAAGTTTCGCCGTCACTGGCTTATAGCAAGTTACACCCCCACAATGTACCCCCGAACCTTAAAACTGCTTCTCAATCAATAGAATTGGGACATAGATTGAGAGAGCTTGTTGTTTTTACCCTTATTGGGCAGAGATTTAATGCATTGCTCTTTAAATGCATTTATTTTTTTAAATTAACCCACTATGTGTAAGCTGTTTGCAAATCAGAGTCATCTTTCATTCAAGTGCAAGGGGGAATCTTTTTTTTTAAAAAAAAAATAACATCAGGTGTAAGCTGCGCATCTCACAGAAATCTACTAGAATCCGCTGGAATGGATTGGGATATTTGACAAAAAGACAGTCATGAACTTGGAGAAGCAAACATCTGCATTCAATGCCAGCGTGATGCATTTTGGAAATTCCCAGATTAAAAGAAAAAAAAAGCCTCTTTGAAAATAATTTAGGTTAAGCAATCTGGGCAGGGAAGAAAGGAAGGCACAAGGAACTGCTTCAAATCCCTTTTTTCTTATGACGCCTGGTCAGTTCAAGGTCATCCTGGCAATTTAATTTTAATTAGATGTGTGAGATGTGTTGCTTTGCCCTTTCCTCTCGAGCAGAGAGAACTGTTTTGATCTTCAGATCTCCCAGGACTAAGGCTGCCCTTTTCTATCTGCTCTGTCAAAACAGGAAACAGGGCTTGCCCCAACCACTAAAACATTCCCACCCTGCCACAAGATCTTGTTTCTTTTCTCTTTAGCTCGAGATCTTTCACCCCCTTTCAGAAAAACTGGATATTTTTTTTTGCTAGAACTGCCTGCAATTAAACCTTAATATCTTAGCAAAAAACCAACCAACCAACCAGGCAATATATTTAAAGCAGAGAAGAAATAACATGGCTATTAATTCAAGAAGAGACTCTAGAAGAAATCAGTGGTACAGATATAGTACAGGAGGGTTGGTGAAAATTCAGAAGGAAAAAATATCTGCTTTCTAAAGACAGAATCGTTTCAAGACAGGACAAAACAGGAAAGAAAGGGTACAGTAAGACTATCTTGGAGAGGATATTTCTGCTCAGCAAGAATTAGAAAGAATTTAATTCTTTACAATGAAAAAGTTCAGAGAATTAATGATGATGAAAGGAAGAATTGATATATACATGAACTGAAATACTTAACTACTATATGGAAGAATAATTAATAATGGGAAACCATTCTTGGAAGTCTGGACGATTGGAGACATTATGGTCAATTGAAAATATGAATGTTTTATTATAAACCAATGGAAATTCTTTGTCCCACTCTTCGCTTTTACTCTTTAGAGATAGGTGATTCTATAATAGTTCAAAGACTTATTGTTATTTGATAGATAATTATGAATTTAAGGAAATAAGGATTGTTACAAATGAAATAATATTAATGGTAATCTAAGTGTATAATGCTCAATGACAGCAAAACATTTAGCTATGTTTAATGTAAACCAGTGATGTTAATCCTGTTTAAGAATTGATGCACCAAAACTTGTAACCAAACAACATGTTTGATGAAATGGAGGAAAGTTGTTCTTATTTTTCTCTCTTGCTTTGTTTTTGTATGTGTTGTTTTGTTTAAAAAGAATCAAAATATATTTTAAAAAAAAGTTCAGAGAAGAGCAACTAAGATGATCAAAGGCCTGGAGACTAAAACATATGAAGAATGGCTGCAGGTTTGGGGTTTAGCTAGTCTAGAGAAAAGAAGAATTAGGGGTGACGTGATAGAAGTAGGGATGTGGTGGCTCAGTGGCTAAGACGCCGAGCTTGGCGATCAGAAAGGTCAGCAGTTCAGTGGTTTGAATCCCTAGCCCTGGTAACGGAGTGAGCTCCTGTTACTTGTCCCAGCTTCTGCCCACCTAGCAGTTCGAAAGCACATAAAAATGCAAGTAGAAAAATAGGGACCACCTTTAGTGGGAAGGTAACAGCATTTCATGCGCCTTCGGCATTTTAGTCATGCCAGCCACATGATCACAGAGACGTCTTTGGACAGTGCTGGTTCTTCGGCTTTGAAACGGAGATGAGCACCGCCCCCCTTGAGTCGGGAACGACTAGCACATATGTGCGAGGGGAACCTTTACCTTTATGATAGTAGTATTCTAGTACTTGAGGTGCTGCCACAAAGAACAGGGGTCAAATTATTCTCCAAAGCACCAGAGGGCAGGATAAGAAACAATGGATGATTATTGATCAAGGAGAGAAGCAACCTCGAATTAAGGAGAAACTTCCTAACAGTGAGGACAATTAACCAGTGGAACAGCTTCCCTCCAGAAGTTGTGGGTGCTCCATCACTGGAGGTTTTCAAGAATAGATTGGACAGCCAACCTGTCTGAAATGGTGCAGGGTCTCCTGCTTGAGCAGGGGGGTGGACTAGAAGACCTCCAAGATTCCTTCCAGCTCAAAAAAAAAAAAAGAAGTTTATAAATTACCATTGGGATAAAAACAAGAGACTTGCAAGACTACAATTCTATATAGGATCCTCATGCTATTTCAGGAGGTCCCAGATCTTAGAATGCACTTTTGGGAAAAATATTTCTCATTAATACAGCAGACTTCACACTGTCTATTTTAGGGCTCTTTCTCTATGTGCAGAATTTGTGTGTGTTTGTGTGTGTGCGTGTGTGTGTGTGTAGATACACACATACAAAAACATAAGAGACTTCAAAATTTAAATGAAACCAACTCTAAAAAAAGCAAGGGGCAAAGATAAACCTGAAAAAAGAGATTAGAAATTAAAAGTATCCAGTCATAGCAGAACCTAACCAGAAATATTTCCCATCAAAACCTGTCAATTTGACTGAAGAAAGTATGCAACTCCATTGGGTAAAAATGTCATTCACTTTTCAATCCCATTTACTGGCAATGCTTAATTTCCTCCCTTTTAGTGCAATTTATTATAAAACCTGTTTAGAACTAACACTTCCATGGACATTTTGCTCATGAAAATAAATTGAGCAGCCTTACAGACTGAATGTTTCCAAGTCTGGTTATCTCTGAGCATGCCATTTTATGGAAAGGAAAAAGGGAGCTACAGCTGGTAGTGGTGTGAAGGGAAACCATATTTCTCTCTCTACAATTTTCTCCGTTGTATTCTAGTGGGTTTCAAAGACTGGATTACGTAAGACGGAGCTAGGTGCTTTGCATACAACAATATGGATCTGAAGATAGATCCTGCAACTTTCTGCATATAGTATATTGGTAGTATATTCCCAGAAAAGCAAATCATGGAGCAAAACAGTTTTCAAACTTCCCTTATAAACTTTGTTGTCCATCTTCCAGCTCTATTCCGATTGAATTATGATCATAAGTCACGGGCTACCAGTGTTAGGCAGCTAACTCACAACCCAAGGAGCTTGACCTGCATTTGATCCCAGATTCAATACTTAATACTTGAATCCCGGTTTAATCCAAGGGAAACATCTCAAAGAGAAAAGGGACAAAAGAAAGAGCGAGGCTTCCTCCGATGCTTCGTAGTTTACCTGATCAAACTAATCCTCTCTGCTATGATCTCCGTGTCTTCTTTGGTTGGGGGAACATTTTCCACGAATGCTATGCCGTACAGCAGGAAGTTCTGCAGGAATTCTCTCAGCCCCTCGTTGGTTTTCAAGAAACTCTGGTACTCAACCGAAGGCACTTGAGCTTCCTGGTAAATTTCGGCGTTCCACAGAATCCGAGGTTGCATGACCTGCTGCTTCTGCCCCTCGTAGCTGTTCATCAGCAGCCATTCCAGACCATATTTGGTCACGTGGCCATCTGGCCCTGGTGGCGATAGAGAGACAGACAGGGTTATGGGAACGTAGATCGCACAGGCTGGGCCTCCTCCGAATTCCATCTGCCAGTCAATGTCGACTGGCGACTACACGGAGGAGAGCCTTTTCTGTTGCAGCTCCGACCCTGTGGAACGACCTCCCCGCTGAGATTCGTACCCTCACCACCATCCAGATCTTCCGCACAGCCCTCAAGACCTGGCTCTCCCAGCAGGCCTGGGGATAGGTTTCCAATTTACCCGCCCGAGTGTTGACTGTTGAATGCATGTTGTGTTTTACCATTTTATTTTGTTCACTTATTGTTTGTCTTTTGTTATTGCACCCCCTTCCCTCATGATTGTAAGCCGCCCTGAGTCCCCTCAGGGAGAAGGGCGGCCTATAAATCTTAATAAAACAAACATAAAACAAACAAACAAAACATCCTGTTCTGACCCAGGCTTCACCAGATCACGAAGCAGGCTCCTTGTCCCCGACAAAACCCCTTTTTATTAAGCTAATGTGGATTCCTCTCATTGACATCCAGCAAAACAGTCTTTCAAGGGTGAATTTACCACCACAGACCTTATCAGGAGAGAGAGGGGGAGGGAAGGAGAGAGAGGAGAGGGAGAGAGAGGAAAGAGAGGGAAACAGAGAGAGGGAAAGAGTGGAGAGAAGAGAGAGAGAGGAGACAGAAGAGAGAGAGATAGGAGAGGGAGAGAGTGGAGAGAGAGAATTGACATCCAGCAAAACAGTCTTTCAAGGGTGAATTTACCACCACAGACCTTATCAGGAGAGAGGGGGGGAGGGAAGGAGAGAGAGGGGAGGGAGAGAGAGGAAAGAGAGGGAAACAGAGAGAGGGAAAGAGTGGAGAGAAGAGAGAGAGGAGACAGAAAAGAGAGAGAGAGAGGAGAGGGAGAGAGTGGAGAGAGAGAATTGACATCCAGCAAAACAGTCTTTCAAGGGTGAATTTACCACCACAGACCTTATCAGGAGAGAGGGGGGAGGGAAGGAGAGAGAGGGGAGGGAGAGAGAGGAAAGAGAGGGAAACAGAGAGAGGGAAAGAGTGGAGAGAAGAGAGAGAGGAGACAGAAAAGAGAGAGAGAGAGGAGAGGGAGAGAGTGGAGAGAGAGAATTGACATCCAGCAAAACAGTCTTTCAAGGGTGAATTTACCACCACAGACCTTATCAGGAGAGAGAGGGGGAGGGAAGGAGAGAGAGGAGAGGGAGAGAGAGGAAAGAGAGGGAAACAGAGAGAGGGAAAGAGTGGAGAGAAGAGAGAGAGGAGACAGAAAAGAGAGAGGAGACAGAAAAGAGAGAGAGATAGGAGAGGGAGAGAGTGGAGAGAGAGAATTGACATCCAGCAAAACAGTCTTTCAAGGGTGAATTTACCACCACAGACCTTATCAGGCTTGGAGAGCTGCCAGGCTGATACATTATATTGCCAAAAATATTCGCTCACAACTGAGTCTGATTATGTGGATGGGTGAGCAAATACTTTTGGCAATATAGTGTATCTTCCAAACGCAACGCTGTACCAGAAAATACTTGGCAAGGAGTCTCAAACAAATCTTTGCACTAATTAAGTGAACTAATGGTCTCCTGCAAACTCCACTCCCCTTTTGCTCCTCTTTATTCCCTATGTGAGGGGCATCGGAAATGTCACAAATATTTATGTTTGCTATACAAGAGAGAGAGAAAAACTCCAGAAAAGTACTGTTGAACTGGGAATAGGTCATTCCTGCACTAAGCTTTGTCATGAATGGCCTTCAAAAATGGGCAGGATGAGGTCTCAATTCTTTACCTGGGAGATGGGGGCTTAATGGGTGCAATGCGTCCCCTGAACGTCTCCAAAATCCTCCAAAACAGCTAAAATGCTTAGCCCTACCCAGCCAGGAGCTCTGGGATTGCAGAAGAACAGTTTTCTGGGTTCCATGTGACCCTAGGCCGACTACTTAGCTCAGGGTCAATTGAATGACCAAAGAAGGAAGAAAAGAATCCATGAGAACAGAAGAATTCCTTCTCTAAACTATTCACCAACTAGAGTATTTTTTCCCCTCCACTTTCATCTTGAATAAAATCTCCAAGCACATTTGAATGTTGCAACAGCTTTACTTTTGCTATAAACACACACACACACAGACAAAGAGAGAGAGAGAGGAGAGGAGTAGAAGAGATAGGAGACAGAGAGAATGGAGAGAGAGAAGAGAGAGGAGACAGAAGAGAGAGAGGAGAGAGAGAGATAGGAGAGGGAGAGAGTGGAGAGAGAGAAGAGAAGGAGAGAGAGAGGAGAAAGGAGAGGAGAGAGAAGAGAGAGACAGGAGAGAGAGGGGGAGGGAAGGAGAGAGGAGAGGGAGGGAGAGGAAAGAGAGGGAAACAGAGAGAGGGAGAGAGTAGAGGGAGGAGACAGAAGAGGGAGAGGGGAGAGAGAGATAGGAGAGGGAGAGTGGAGAGAGAGAAGAGAAGGAGAGAGAGGAGAGAGATAGGAGAAAGGAGAGGAGAGAAAAGAGAGATAGGAGAGAGAGGGGGAGAGAGGGAGAGAGAGGAAAGAGAGGGAAACAGAGAGAGAGAGAGTGGATAGAGAGAAGAGGGAGAGGGGAGAGAGAGATACGAGAGGGAGAGAGTGGAGAGAGAGAAGGAGAAAGAGAGGAGAAAGGAGAGGAGAGAGAGAGAGACAGGAGAGAGAGAGAGGGAGGAAAGGAGAGAGGAGAGGGAGGGAGAAGAAAGAGAGGGAAACAGAGAGGGAGAGAGTGGAAAGAGAGAGAGAGGAGAGACAGAAGAGGGAGAGGGGAGAGAGAGAGATAGGAGAGGGAGAGAGTGGAGAGAGAGAAGAGAAGGAGAGAGAGGAGAGAGAGAGGAAAAAGGAGAGAAGAGAGAGACAGGAGAGAAGGGGCGGAGTTAAGGAGAGAGAGGGGGGAGAGGAAAGAGAGGGAAACAGAGAGAGTGGAGAGAGAGAAGAGAAGGAGAGAGAGGAGAGGAGAGAAGAGAGAGGAGAGAGAGGGGGAGGGAAGGAGAGAGGAGAGGGAGAGAAAGAGAGGGAAACAGAGAGAGGGAGAGAGTGGATAGAGAGAAGAGGGAGAGGGGAGAGAGGAAAGGAGAAGAGAGAGACAGGAGAGAGGGAGGGAGAGGGGAAGGGGGATGGGAAGGGGGAGGGGAACAGGGAGGGAGAGGGAGAGGGAGAGATTTCCATCCCTATTTCAGAAAGAAGCAATCTCCAGAACCCTCTCCCACTCTCCCTTTGGAGACACAGAACTCCAGGAACTCACAGGTGAGGAAGAGGGTGGTCTCGTCGATTCGTACCGCCTGGGGCTTGATCGTCAGATCCACACCGGCCGTATCCAGGCTGCGTTGATTGGTCTTGGTGTTGTAGCAAGACGGCGAGCGGCAGTGGTCACGCAACCAAAAGTAATCGAAGCGCATCAGAGTGTCCCTGTATTTCAGCTCTAGGAAAACAAGGTAAAACAAGATCGCTCAAAATGACAAAAAGAAAGCTTTCCACTTTCTCTTAAACTAGGAGTATATTTTACCAGCAGTGCAATTGCAGAATACAGAAGAATAGAATTAGAAGGGACCTTGGAGGTCTTCTAGTCGGACCCTCCACTTAAGCAGAAGACCCAATATCTTTTCAGACAAATGGCTGTTCAATCTCTTCTTGGAGCTTTCAAAACTTGGAGCATTCACAACTTCTGGAGGCAACTTCTGTTCCACTGATTAATTGTCCTCACTGTCAGTAAATTTCTCCTCAGTTATAAGTTGCTTCTCTCCTTGATTAGTTTCCACCAATTGCTCCTTGTCCTGCCTTCAGATGCTTTGGAGAATAGCTTGACTCCTTCTTTGTGGCAGCCCCTGAGATAGTCATGTCTCTCCTGGTCCTTCTAAACTAATTTGATGAAAAGACCCAGTTCTTTCAGTTCTTCATCATACAGTTTTGCCTCCAGCTCACTAATTATCTTTATTGCTCTTTTCTGCACCTTCTCTCGAGAAGGCAGGGGTGGGATTGAAAAATGTTAGCAACCGGTTCTCTGCCAGTTGTTGGGTGGGTGTGGCCATGGTAGGCATGGACTACTCGGCCTCCTGCACAATGGATGGGGGGGAAGGGAGGGTTTCGCCCTCTCCAGAGACTTTTTCCGAGCCTCCAGGAGGGCTAAAACAGCCTCCCCTGGGCTCTGGAGGCCCCGTTTCTGGACTTCAGGGAGGCCTATTTTTCGACTTCCCAGAGCCTCTGAGGGGGCTTACCTGGCATGATGAATGGGTCTCATGGAGACTCCTGGGAGAGGAAGGCGAGGGTGGGCGAGGCCAGCCAGTCCTTGCAAAATCCGGTTCGCCCAAACCGGTGCGAATTGGCTGAATCCCACCCCTGCGAGCAGCTGTCTCCAACCTTGGCAACTTTCAGACTTGTGGACTTCAACTCCCAGAATTCCTCAGCCAGCTTTGGAGATCCCTGCTCTAGAGGACCAACATCATTTCTGTAGGATGGCCACCAAAACTGGATGCCGTATTCCAAGTGTGGTCTTCTTGGGGGACAGAGGTCCAAATATGAGCAAATATACTTCCAGAAATGTTTGGGCCACACCTGAACACGCAGGTTGCCTTTTATTTTTTCATGGGAAAATGTTCAGGAAACAAACTGCCCCGTTTTGCAAATAATTAACAACGGGCATTCACACTTGGTAATGTTTCACTCAAAGGAACTGACAGAAATAACGAAAGACAATTATAAGCACTGTCAGACAGCCAATTTAATGTAAGGCCCAGGATTAGAAGCAGAGATGGGCTTTAAAAATTTCAGCAACGGGTTCTCTGTCTGGTTGCTGAATGGGCGTGGCCATGTGGGGGTGGCCTAGTCGGCCTCCTGCAGCACCGCGGGGATGGGCGTTTTCACCTTCCCTGGGCTCCCGCGGCTTTCCTTGAGCCTCTGGGTGGGCGAAAACTGCTTCCCCCATGCTCCGGAAACTGGAAATGGGCCCATGTTTTTCCCCCTCCCTGAGCCTCCGTGCGGGCCCTGCACTTGCCTCGCATCCAAAACAGGCCGCATGGAGTCTCCTGGGAGGGGAGGGACAGTCTTGGAGGGGTGGGCGCGGCCAGCCAGGTGTGGGATTCGGAGGTTCTCCGAACCGGCCATAATGTTAGCTACGGGTTCTATGGGTAGAGGCGAACCCCTATCAGCCCACCCCTGATTAGAAACCAAAAGACCAAGAGTTATGGCCCTTCGGCCCAAAAGCCAGCTGCAGGACTTTGGACCGGTGTCCCTCCCTCTCAGCCCTGGGAAGGAGAAGGCAAGGGCGAACCAACTTCTGAAAAACCTTGCCAAGAAAACTCCAGGGCTCTTGCCCAAGCAGTGCCAGGAGTCCGGAACTGAAGGCATTAAAAAAAAAACCACCACCTTGTTAAAACCAGAATTAAAACAACTATGGAAAACATGTTAAAAATAAGTAACTGGTCCAATGATTAATGAGTCAATGAAAACTTGCTTGGGCAGCAAATGCGTGATTAAATAAAAATGTTTTTTTCGTGCTCTGAAAGGCTAACAGACAGGGAGCTAACAGGAAGATCCTTCAGTATTTGACTGAGAAATTCTGAAAAAATCGTGGCCTTTGCTGCTCTATGCATGACTTGTGACTCAGCCTAATTTCTTGTGTTCTTGTAAGCTTTCCCATTGCCTGTCTACCAGGGGTGAAATCCAGCAGGTTCTGACAGGTTCTGGAGAACTGGTAGCGGAAATTTTGAGTAGTTCGGAGAACCGGAAAATGCCACCTCTGGATGGCCCCAGAGTGGGGTGGGAATGGGGATTTTGCAGAATGGAATCCTTCCCCTGCCAGGCCCACCTGAATTCCTACCACAGAACCGGTAGTAAAAAATAATCTAATTTCGCCACTGCTGTCTACTGAACAGGTTGCTTAAGAATCTAGCTATAACATAAGTGTGGGTATTTATAAAGCCAAGATGGTATCATGTGCATGAAAGGGACGTAATGAGAAAATTTGGAGAGAAGGTTTGCAGGGCCCTTCCTTCCTTCCTTCCTTCCTTCCTTCCTTCCTTCCTTCCTTCCTTCCTTCCTTCCTTCCTTCCTTCCTTCCCTCCCTCATTCTCTCTTCCCTCCCTCCTTCCACTCCTTTTTTCTCTCCTGTCCCTTCTTCTCTCCTCCTGTCCCTTCCCTTCTCTTCTCCCCTCCATTGATAATGCTGGAATGCACCAGAGGATCAACTACAAGCATGGAATACATAATAACATTGAAGAGTAGTCCAAAGAAGACTAGAAAGGAGAAGAGGCAGAACATAGGCCTTTGGAAATGAGCATGCTCAGGAGCTGGCGTCCAGAGCAGGAACTCCCACCACCACCAATGATGCGTAAAGGTGCTCCTACCTCAGTGACGTGCGGTGAGGTTTATGGCTGGTGAGGCAGCAATGTTTTTAGACTTGTGGACTTCAACTCCCAGAATTCCACAGCCAGGCATGCTCAGTTCCGATTTAAAGCGACAGCATTTGTTTTTCTCCTTTGCTAAATAAGTTTCCTTCTTTCTTTTTCTTTTTCTTCTCCCTTCCCCTCCTTCCTCCCCCTCCCCCCTCTCTAACACACACACACACACACACACACACACACAAAGATGCACCAGGAAGATGAAGTTTGAATTCCCCCCCCTCCCTCCAACCCACACCTACCTTTTCCAGTTGTTTCAAAGAGGATTTCAACTCTCCTCTTGCCTGCCATCATGGAAAGAAAAAAAATGTAAAAGGAAAAAGGCAAGAGCTAAGGTCAGGCTGGGCTAGTTGTTGCCAGAGTCACCGAGCTGAGGTGGCACAGTGGTTAAATGCAGCACTGCAGGCTACTTCAGCTGACTGCAGTTCTGCAGTTCGGCTGTTCAAATCTCACCGGCTCAGGGTTGACTCAGCCTTCCATCCTTCCGAGGTGGGTAAAATGAGGACCCAGATTGTTGTTGGGGGCGATATGCTGACTCTGTAAACCGCTTAGAGAGGGCTGAAAGCCCTATGAAGCGGTATATAAGTCTAACTGCTATTGCTATTGCTATTGCTTAACTGTTTAAAGAAGCCTCTAAAAAAGCACCCTCTACAGGAGGAGGCAGGAGAACGACGTGCCTCATCTACATCAGGAATTTTTCGGCTTTTAACCCTTGCTTAACTCTGCTCGAGTGATCATGAAAAGTCAGACTAGATGAGGCACGTCGTTCTCCTGCCGCCTCCTGTAGAGGGCACTTTTTTAGAGACTTTTTAAACAGTTAAGCACTAAGCAGAGTCATTCATGGTGACTCTGGCAGCAACTAGCTCAGCCTGACCTCAGCTCTTGCCTTTTTCCTTTTACATTTTTCTTTTCTTTTCATGATGACAGTGGTGAGGCTCTGCCTCCCCTGCTTCCCCTGCCTGCACGTCCCTGTCCTACCTACACCCATCTCTTTTGACCCCCCCACTCTTCCCTTCAAGGTCCAGTTCTTACCTAGGTGGCCATCTTTTAACTGCCAGGCACAGTTGGGTGAGGCGGGGACTGTGTGATGGCCATGGGTCGAAGCTGGAAGAATCTTGAAGCCTTTCTTCAGCTGATGGCGGAAGCTGTAGAGCACCTGTCTCAGCTGACAGCCCCACATCCTGGGGAAGGGAGACCCAAAAAGAAAGAACCGTCACCAACTCCTAGAATCAACTGAAAACGCAAAGCAACAGTCAACGTTCCGAGTGACGCATCCGAAGAAATCAGAACTCCGAGGTAGGCAGGTCCCTCAAAGAACACGTTTATTGGATACATCATATTGGCACAGCTAGTGAAAGCCGACTCTGAAGTTTCCCACGCTAATAGCATAATTAAAACAGTAACTGTTTCTGTTGTGGCCCAGCAGGAGCCGTTGGAACTGCCACCAGACTCCGACAGCGAGGGGCCCTATGAGTCGGCTCTGGAGGATGTGGAGGACAGAAAGGACAGAGTTCCGACTCCGAGCAGGGCGCAGAGAGGCTGGTTGGCCACCAGGAGGTACCTGAGCCTTGGACCAGTGCGGAGGAGACAAGGGAGAGTGAGCTGGAGGTCAGTAGTGAGTTGTTCCTGGATGCATGCCATCGAAGAGCTACTAGGCGCCAGGAACAATTACGCAATTACAGGAGGTGATTGTACTCAGCTGGTGGTCATTAGGCTCCTCTCCAGACTATAAAAAGTTACTGGTGCACATGCCCCTCTTTGCAGAAGTCAACGCAGGATTGAATGTCGGAGGACATTTACTGGGTGCTTGGCAGGCTGGATTGCTGCCAAGCCTTATCTGTGTTTATTGCTGCCTGAGTTTGTCTGAGTTGCTGCCAAGGTCCTTATCTGTCTGTTCTGCTTGGCTTTCAGCCACCAAGGTTTTGGTGTCTTGCTATTAAAGTACATTGCAGTTAAGCTTGTCTCGGCATCCGTTACTGGACGGAGGAGGGGGCCAGAACAGTTTCCCTCCCCAATTGTCCCTTCTCAACAGAGTCTCCAGCCCCATGGTCCAATCAGCATGTGGTCCAATTGCTAGGTGACCTCAGTCTCCACCTTTCCAGCACCTGCACCAAAGTCCTTGATTCCCAGGGGAAAGAATTTTATTTAGGCTACAACACCCCAGCTATCTCTACACACACACCCTCCCTTGCCCCTTCGCTAGGCTGTTTTGGCTGTTCTTTCCCAGACTCCTCAGGACTGGCCCATGTTCCTCTCCAACCTCCTCACTGTCTTGAGTTTACCAACACCTCCGTGGGCCACTGGCAGGCTACAGCACAGGCTGTGTCAGCTCTGAACCTGTGAGAAGAAGAAAAACTCCCTCAGAGAAAAACTAACAAAAGAAAATGGCCACCATTCAGCCAACATCAGAGTTGACAGAGACTCTCTGTAGCAGGGAGTCCTTGGTGCTTTCTGAGCTTGGCTGTTTGCTTGTAAGATGTTCCACTACACAACCAGATAACATCTTCAGAGTTCAATCAGTGCTTATCAAACGTCATGGTTTCACATAGATTTGAACAGAGCACTTCTCAGCATGCTTGCTCACTACATCCAGAGCATTTTTCCAGATGTTTGACCTGTAGGAAACCCTTCTTATTATCTGCCCCATCATTCTTCAAATTGGAGAAGAAAAAAGTTAAATGTAAGAATGTCTTGCATAAAACCGCCTATCTTGAACCTCCGACGTGTCTTTGGAGCTTAAATCAAAAACCGAAAGTCCGAGAAGTATATTTTATACATGCAGGTGTTGTAATTAAGCATGAAATAAAGTATTTGATGTTTATTTGATGTTAAGGCTCTAGAAAAACAATGCAGAGATGATTAGGGGATGGGAGGCTAAAATAAACGAAGAACAGTTGCAGGAATTGGAAAAAGACTAAAACTAGGGCTGACATGATAGCACTCTTCCAATATTTGAGGGGCTGCCACAAAGAAGAGGAGGTCAAACTATTCTCCAAACCACCAGAAGGCAGGACAAGAAGCAATGGATGGAAACTAATCAAGGAGAGAAGCATTCCATTTCCATTTTATTAGGATTTATAGGCCGCCCTTTTCCCTGAGGGGACTCAGGGCGGCTTACAATCGTAGGGAAGGGGGTGCAATACAAAAACAAACAATATGTGAACAAAGCAACCTAGAACTAAGAAGAAATTTCCTGACAGTGAGAAAAATTAATTAGTGGAACGGCTTGCCTTTAGAAGTTGTGAATGCTCCAACACTGGAGATTTTTTAAGAAGGGATTATACAACCATTTGTCTGAAATGGTAGGGGGTTAGATTAGAAGACTTCCAAGGTCCCTTCCAACTCTGTTTTTGGCAGTAATTAATAAAGATTTACAAAGCCAACCCTTGGAAACTTTAAATGAGCTTTCAGAATAATATTCCCAGGCCTGAATTGCCAGATATGCATTGCAATTGAGCATTTTAAACCTAAAATTTGCTTCTTGATCTTTACGGGATCAAAAATAACCCATATCCGATAACCATCTACTCCCACCTCATGGAAATTATTACAGATGAGCACAGTTTCCCCAATGAAGGCGTCCAGGGCAGAGTTGCACCCCAAACCAACATCTTCCAGATGCAAGTGTGAGATACCTGGATATGTTTATGCTTCTAACAGCTGTTTCTTTGATAGTTGGAAATTATGATATTTGGGTTCCGGAAACTTTATCTGGAGATCTATGGTTTGAAGCCTTCTTGCATAGAAAACAAAACCACAAAAAACAATCAAACATTAGAGGAAGGAAGAGTGCCATTATCAAAAAGAATGAAATAGCATTTCTCTAGCTGTCCTATTTTTAAACTTTAAAATATCTGTGCATGCGTTTTCTCTCAATACAGGCATTTTGGTACACGCTTTGAGAGGCAAATTGCATTGCAAAGTTCTGGAAAAACAGGCACATTAGCCCAGAAAGACTTTCCTGTTCATATACTCAAGATAAATGGATGCTCTACAAGAACTCAGACCTGAATATATTTCTCCAACATCTCTGCCTTTGAAATGTATTCTAATAGAATAGAATAGAATAGAATAGAATAGAATAGAATAGGATGGGATGGGATCAGGGGTGAAATCCAGCAGGTTCTGATAGGTTCTGGAGAACCAGTAGTGGAAATTTTGAGTAGTTCGGAGAACTGGCAAATACCACTTCTGGCTATCCCCAGAATGGAGTAGGAAGAGAGATTTTGCAGTATCCTTCCCCTGCCACACCCACCAAGCAACACCACTCCCACCAAGCCACGCCCACAGAACTGGTAGTTAAAAAAAATGAATTTCACCACTGGATGGGATGGGATAAGAGTAGGAAAGAGGCGAGCAGAGGAGGATGGGATGGAAAGAAATAGGAATGAGAAGAGAAGGATAGGATGAAAAGGAATAGGAATAGAGAAGAGAAGGATGAGACGGAAAGGTATAGGAATAGAGAAGAGAAGAGAAGGACAGAATGGAAAGAAATTGGAATGAGAAGAGAAGAATGGGACGGAAAGGAATAGGTATGAGAAGAGAGGAAAAGAGAAGAGAAGAGAAAAGAAGAGAAGGATGGGATGGAAAGAAATAGGAATGAGAAAAGAAGGATAGGATGAAAAGGAATAGGAATAGAGAAGAGAAGGATGAGACGGAAAGGAATAGGAATAGAGAAGAGAAGAGAAGGACAGAATGGAAAGAAATTGGAATGAGAAGAGAAGGATGGGACGGAAAGGAATAGGAATGAGAAAGGAAATAGGAATAGGAAAAGAGAAGAGAAGAGAAAAGGAGAGAAGGATGGGATGGAAAGAAATAGGAATGAGAAAAGAAGGATAGGACGGAAAGGAATAGGAATGAGAAGAGAAGAGGAAAAGAGAAGAGAAGGATGGGATGGAAAGGAATAGGAATGAGAAGAGAAGAGGAAAAGAGAAGAGAAGGATGGGATGGAAAGGAATAGGATAGAGAAGAGAAGAGAAAAGAAGAGAAGGATGGGATGGAAAGAAATAGGAATGAGAAGAGAAGGATAGGACGGAAAGGAATAGGAATAGAGAAGAGAATAGGAATGAGAAAAGAAGAGAGGAGAAGGATGGGACGGAAACGAATAGGAATGAGAAGAGAAGAGAGGAAAAGAGAAGAGAAGGATGGGATGGAAAGAAATAGGAATAGGAATGATAAAAGAAGAGAAGAATGAGACAAAAGGAATAGGAAAGAGAAGAGAAGAGAAGAGAAAAGAAGGATGGGATGGACGGGACACAACAGAATAGAATAGAACCAGAATTTCTGATTGGCCAAGTGTGATTGGGCACACAAGGAATTTGTCTCTGGTGCATAAGCTCTCAGTGTGCCTACAAACAAGGTCACTGAACATAAATCTTAGTTACGATCATTAATCATCAGATACAAACAAATCATAGATGATAAGATACCAAGAGGAGAAGGTAGTGGGAAAGATGAGAAGAGAAAGATGACAAGGGAGAGATGGGAAGGATAATAGCGTTACATCCATACAACAAGGGTGAATATCCTTAGGCCTTAAACGGTGCTGTAGGAATTAGGTGTTCAGCAGACTGATGGCACGGGGCAAAAACTATCTTTGCGTCTAGTTGTTTTGGCGTGCAATGCCCCATAGTGGCATCCTGAGGGGAGAAGCGGAAATATGCTGACTTGGGCTCAGATTCGGTGCTGCAAGAACCCTTCACTCATTTGCTCAGAAATTCAATTATAAAACAGTGGGGATTTCTTAATCCCAGAGGCAGCAAACAGAGAATAATTTACAACAAATCATTCATGCTGTCAAAAAATCCTTTTAATCAGGGGATTATTTGGTCTTATTTTCAAATGACCCAGAGGGCAGGAGGAGAAGCAGACGGCAAGGAATGAAGTTCAAGTTAGATGCCAAGAAGAACTTGTCGACTGTACAGTTAGCCAGTGGAACAGCCTGCCACATGATGTGGTAAACTCTCCTTCACTGGACTTTTTTGAGTCATTCAGAGGCTAAATGAATGACTCGGCCAGATGAAAGCCATTACAGGTAGCCCTTGATTTACAACAATTCATTTAGTGACCATTTGAAGTTTCAACGGCACGGAAAAAGTGACTTATGACCATTTTTCACACTTACAATCGTTGCAGCATCCCCATGCTCCCTTAATGACGGTCGCAGTGTCCTGGAGTCACAGGATCCCCTTTTGCGACCTTCTGAAAAGCAAAGTCCATGGGGAAGCCAAATTCACTTAACAACGGTGTTAGTGATTCATTTAACAACAGTGGCAAGAAAAACGGGGCGAAACTCACTGAACAAATTCCTCACTTAACAACATAAATGTTGGGCTCAATTGCAGTCGTAAGCCAAGGACTACCGGTATGCTATTTTCAAAGAACAAGAGGCCCAAATCAATGATGATTTTTATTAGATCAAATTAGGCTGCGCCAGGGGACATATATTTTATAAGATAAATACCCAGATGGTTGGCCTGGAAGAGGTAATTTTTTTGTTTTTGGCATATAAAGTTTTTTATTTTTTCATTTTCACAACATATAATCCACATGTATACTATTACATAGCCAACATCGTATTGTATTATTAAATATTTACATCAATTCATCTTACCATCAACTCCCAAAAACAATTATTGGCTCTTCTGCTCTCCATACACCATATTTGTACCTTATCCATCACTTTCTTCTCTCCTCCTCCTCCCTACCTCCTTTCATCCCTCTGTCATCCTTCTTTTCTCTACTTCCCCTCCGGAAGAAGTAATTTTCAATCACGTGGGGTTTTTTTAAATTACAGATATTTTGTTTTGGTTGATTCTTTGGTTATTTGTTTTAGACATTGACACTGAGTCCTTATTGATTAGCCCTTGGGCCATATCAAAGTTCAAGAGACAAATGTATTACTAAAATTTGAGAAAAGCAATTTAAAATGGAATTTGATAAAATAATTTAAAATGAGATGAGAATAAAACACGATTTAAAATGGAATTGGAATAAAATGCAGACTAAAATGAAATTGGGATAGAACGCAATAATTTAAGATATAGATAAAATATGATAAAATTATATTAGAAATTCTGTAACATCCCAGAAAGTGAAATCCTTTTAAAATCCTCAAAAAAAGCCAGAATTGAACATAGCCATAAAGGTCATTGAATTCAAATTCTTTCCCGACACAGAAAATTGGCTGGAATCACCTCCCTAATCCAGTATAATTTATAAAACTCACCGACAAAAAAATAGGCAACAATTCTTCTTAATATTTTAAAAAACTCTTTGGGTTGAAAAGTAAACTTGTTGGTTCACGTTTTATCCTTTGAAGGAACACGAAATACATTTGCTCCATCCTCTGTTTGGCAGCCCATTAAAGGCATTTAAACTCTCAGATTTTTTGGCTAAACACCAACCAATCTTTTCCTTACGATGGAATTGCCAAACCCTTAATCATCTTTTTCACTCTTTGTGTATTTAACTTGCCAATTCCAACTTATTTACTAAGATGCTCTTAATAAATATTCTTGCTTTTTCCACTTTTTTAAAAGCACTTTTATGTATTGGTTTTTTTCCCTGAGAATTTATCTTTCCCTCATAATTTTCTTTGTGCTTTGTTCTTGCTCTTATATTGTTTAATTAAACATTAATTAAAAAACATGCTCTTGCTTAGAAGTTGTCCTAATGTCCTTGCTTTCAAATGATTTGCGAAGCAAAAAGAAAAGAAATATTGCTTTGAATCACCCCAAGCAATGATTTCTAAGATTCTACCATGATTTCTAAGATTCTACCATGATTTCTAAGATTCTACCATGATTTCTAAGATTCCACCATGATTTCTAAGACTCTACAATGATTTCTACGATTAAGAGCCATTTTGGGTAGTGAGGTAACTGGCATATAAATTTAACAAATAAATAAAATAAAATAACTCTGTACACATGCCATTTTTGTTTTAACACCTTAAATGTCCTAACACCAGAAAAGCAAGAGAATAAAAGTGTTTTTAAGGATAGGAAATTAAGGATTAAGGCAACACGATGGTTCAGTGGTTAAGATGCTGAGCTTGTCGATCAGAAAGATCAGCAGTTCGGTGGTTCGGATCCCTAGCATCACATAACGGAGTGACCTCCCATTACTTGTCCCAGCTTCTGTCAACCCAGCAGTTCGAAAGCATGTAAAAAATGCAAGTAGAAAAATAGGGACCATCTTTGGTGGGAAAGTAACAGCGTTCCGTGTTCCTTCGGTGTTGAGTCATGCCAGCCACATAACCACGGAGACGTCTTTGGACAGCGCTGGCTCTTTGGCTGTGAAACGGAGATGAGCACCGCCCCCTAGATCCGGGAATGACTAGCACATATATGCAAGGGGCAACCTTTACCTTTACCTTAAGGATAGCCAGAGTCACAAAAGCAGCAATAATAATGACGAAAGACCAATTTGAACATTTGACAGACAAAGAGGGCAAGGAAATGAAGAAAGAACAACATCTGATGTTCTTTTAGGATTAGCTCAGAGTGCCTGCTTCTTGGGACAGCCAAATTAGAAACAAATGGCTTGTTCGTTCAAAGGTCTTTCCAAGACTTCTCCAAGCACTTCAGACTGTGGTAATTCCCAGAGTTATTCAAACACAAACCTGCTCGAACAAACCTGTTGACTGATTTCTTGTTTATCAAGAGAAACAAGAGAAAAGCTCTTATCTCCTTTCCCAAGACACGGCCATCAGCCTCCTCTGTTCCACTATCTTTGCTCACCAGAAACCAACACCAAGAACCATTCGTGGTCAGAAAACCCCTGTCTTCTGCTTACTTGATTGCCTGAGCTCCTGGCTCTCATCCAGCCCCTTAAGTCAACTCAGAACTTTGAAGCTGCCCAAGAGACACCTGAATGGGACACAGCGTTTCCATTTTTATTAGCACTTTTGAGAGTCCCTGCACCCCTTCCTCTTCCTCCTTTTCTCTAGCTCCCCATATTTTTCTATTCTTTCTAGCTTTCCCATCGTTCTTCCCCTCCTTCCCTTCCCTTCTCTCTTCCTCTCACTAGTGCAGGAACAGAATTGCAAGCTTACCCTTGCAGTTCTGAGGATTAGTAGAATAAAATGAAATGTGTTAAACCTGATAATGATATGTAGCTAATCAAGATGCTTATAGAGCCGAGGTGGCGCAGTGGTTAGGGTGCAGTACTGAAGGCCACTTCAGCTGACTGTGATCTGCAGTTCAGCGGTTCAAATCTCACCGGCTCAAGGTCGACTCAGTCTTCCATCCTTCCGAGGTGGGTGAAATGAGGACCCAGAGACTGTGGGGGCAAGTTGCTGACTCAATTTGCTAAAAAAAATCTGTAAACCGCTTAGAGAGGGCTGAAAGCCCTATGAAGCGGTATATAAGTCTAATTAATAAATAATAAAATAATAATAAGATGTGAGTGAATTAACATTAACATTATTAATTGTGGAAACGAATCAAGTAAAATGCTTATTATATAAAAACTGGATTTGAAGATATAGGTTACCTATAGAAAATAGATAAATTTGGTTTATTATTGAAGAGATAAATATGACATTGTTTACGCGTTAAGAAAAAATTAAGTCTAAGATGGAAAATATGGGGGAAAAATAATACAGCTAAAACTGGGAATGGAAATATAATGTAAAATGAATTATATGGGAGAATGTTAAAGGGGGAAAACCGGACAACACTTTGTTCACAAAATAATTTTAAATATGCAACAAAAAATAAAAAAAATGTTTGCAAAAAAAAACAAAAAACTGCAAGCTTACCCGATATTCTTAGCTCTTCAAGGGCTCTTTAGGAGAGGGAAGGTGGATATAGGACAAAGCAATTGTTTCTTTTAAGTCCAGCAAAGTGCCACATTGCCCTCCATCTGCTTCTCACAAACAGCCGATTAAAAGAACAGCTCTGTTCAAATTTGAAGCTTGTTTTTTTTATTAAAAAAAACAGAGTCTGAACGTATGTCTTTCTTAATTCTGTGTTTTTCGACAGAGCCTCTGGGCAAGGAAACGGGGAGACGGAAATGAGAATTCCTTCTAGGATTCGGTGGGTGGCAGGCAGGCAGGCAGGCAGGGTTTTTGCCAAGAAGTCTGCAGCTTCAACAGCCTTTCCCAGCCATGGCTGAGTGAGTCCCTCGGAAGAGGCACCCTTGGCTAGATTTCGCTTCAACACCAAATTTAAGCTGAACAGAATTCAAAAATCTTCAGCCAGTCCTTCAGCAGAGGGTAACAGCAGCGAGGGGGACCCACGCTCCAGTGGAACAGACCGTCCATGAAAGGAGAGAGGGTTTTTTTTGGGGGGGGGGGGGAAGCAAAAATGCAATAAAACGGGAGTCCGTGTAAACTGCTGGCCATCAACCACGAGAGAGCATCTCTTTGGCTCCTGGTGGAGCCCTTCCCCAACGGTGCACAGGGGCTGAGAACTTCATATGTGGGCTGGCTTTTTAGCTTCTCTCTCTCTCTCTCTTTCTCTCTGTGTGTGTGTGTGTGTGTTTAAAGGGGGGGGGAAGGGGGAGAAAAGCAGACAGCCTTCCAATGAGAGAGAAAAGCCACGTTAATCTCCAGCCCTGTGGGAGAGCAGCTGTTTGCTGTGGGCACAGATGGACAGAGAGAAAGACACCCACGCACACGGATGTAGGCTTGAAAAATATTCTGGTTCCCTCAAATTCTTCTTCTTCCCTTCCTTCGTAGTCCCTATCTCCCACTGATGACTATAACCATGTTGCTTGTATCTTTAAATTTTATATTGTTTTATTCAGATTTAAGATTCAGATTTAGTTTATTTGTATGCCGCCCTTCTCCGGGAGGGACTCAGGGCGGCGAACAACTCAAAGGGGGAAAAGGGAACATAAAACATAATACACGTGATTAAAATAAACAAGAATCATACAGCCATACAAGTCGAGAGGGGAGGGGAACTCATCAACCCCAGGCCTGCCGGCACAGTCAGGTTTTGACGGCTTTCCGGAAGGCCTGGAGAGAGGTGAGAGTCCGAATCTCCGCGGGGAGTTCGTTCCAAAGGGCCGGAGCTGCCACAGAGAAGGCCCTTCCCCGGGTAGTGGCCAGGTGGCATTGGCTGGTGGACGCAACCCGGAGGAGGCCGACCCTGTGTGATCTAACGTGTCTTTGGGAGGTAATTGGCAGCAGGCGGTATTTGTTTCCTGGTATAACTAGATTCCTTATTAGTAACCTATGACAGTCACTAAGTGTTGTATCTTACGATTCTTGATGAATGGATTCTATTTTATTTTTCTTTATGTACACTGAGAGCATCTGCACCGAACACAAATTCCCTGTGGGTCCAATTACACCTGGCCAATAAAGAATTCTATTCTGTCCTTTTTTTAATTAATTTTTTATATCAATCACCATATTCTATTATAATATAACTAAAATATTATTAATCATATATTATTATAGCATGCATATGCATATTCATAATGGATTTTCATTTTTTTTGTTTAGTCAGTAATTCTATGCAGTATTTTAATTCTGTTCTGTTCCGTTCCATTTCCAATCCCACTCCTACTCCTATTCTATGTCATGATCTGGTGGGAAGTCCCTTTATTGTCAAATTCAAGGAGAATGTTTTTCTTCTTGCCAGTAAGATATCAGAGGAAACAAATTAAAGGGGGAAAAAGTTGATTTTGTAAACCTAAATTTTGCTGTCCCCAGGAATAGACTATTTATAGCACATACGGTAACCATTTGTCTGAAGTGGTATAGGGTTTCCTGCCTAAGCAGGGGGTTGGACTAGAAGACCTCCAAGGTCCCTTCCAACTCTGTTATTCTATTCTAACCCAGTGCTGTTTGTTCAAAGGAATCTTTTACAACACAATCGAATCGCTCTCAGTTTGTTTCCCCAAATCCCTAGGAATGACTCTCCTCTTTTGACATTTCTTGATGCAATCTGAACCTGATCTAACTTTTCCCACCCGAGGTTTGTCCTCATGAATCATTTTCAAATGTCCAGGGACTCGGGAGGAAAACATGGGTAGAAGGTTAAGTAACCTAATATCTGAATTTCTTTCCATTATTGCAGCCTGGATAAACATGGCATGTGTGCGCGTTAGAGCTGCAAGCTTATTTTAGTAGCTGGGAAGATAAGCCAGTAAGTGCTTTTGGCAAAAAAAGGGAAACTAAGCGTTTCTTATTGTTCAGTGTAGCTTTTTATTGTAAAACGATAAGAGGTCTGGAGGCCAAACCGTGCCACGAACAGGGAATTGGGTATGTCAAGTCTAACGAAGAGAAGGACTAAATATGAGCCAGCTGTGTGCGGCAGCTGCCAAAAAAGCCAACACAGTTCTAGGCTGCATAAACAGAGGGATAGAATCAAGACCCCGTGAAGTGTTAATACCACTTTATAATGCCTTGGTAAGACCACACTTGGAATAATGCATCCAGTTTTGGCCACCACGATGTAAAACAGATGTGGAGATTCTAGAAAAAGTGCAGAGAAGAGCCACAATGATGATTAGGGGACTGGAGGCTAAAACAGATGAAGAACGGTTGCAGGAACTGGGTACATCTAGTTTAATGAAAAGAAGGACTAGGAGAGACATGATAGCAGTGTTCCAATATCTCAGGGGTTGCCACAAAAAAGATGGAGTCAAACTATTCTCCAAAGGACCTGAGGGTAGAACAAGAAGCAATGGGTGGAAACTAATCAAGGAGAGAAACAACTTAGAACCGAGGAGAAATTTCCTGACAGTTAGAACAATTAATCAGTGGAACAACTTGCCTCTAGAAGTTGTGAATGCTCCAACACTGGAATTTTTAAAGAAGATGTTCTAACCGTTTGTCTGAAGTGATGCAAGGCTTCCTGCCTAAGCAGGGGGTTGGACTAGAAGACCTCCAAGGTCCCTTCCAACTCTGTTATTCTGTTTCTGAAGAGCTCCAGGTTGGAGAAAGCTGGACAAGAAAGAAGCTGGGAAGTGGCTGATGGTTCTTCTACCTACAGGTGTCCATTGCTGTTCCCATTCTGCATTAGCAAGGCAGTCTCTGCTTCTTGAATATGTGAAAATAGAAGCCAATTGGCCACAATATTTTTTTTAAAAGAGTCACCTTTGTTCTTCCCAGCTACGTGCAAAATGAGCAGATGAAAAGTCTTTAGAGGAGCTTCAAAGGAGGAGCTGAGTTAATGGACCAATTAATACACTCATTTCCAATTAGAAGACCTGGGATGACGTATGAAAATGACTAGAGCATGACAAAGGAACCAGTCAGGGACGCTCAGACACCCGTAACAAAAATCACTTGCAAAGTTAGCACAATCTCTTGCTTGCCTTTTACTCATCCAAGATTGAATAGCATTTAGATTTATATACCGCTTTACATCCTTCTCTAAGTGATTTAGTTTACAGAGTCAGCCTCTTGCCCCCAACAAATCTGGCTCCTCATTTTACCCACCTCGGAAGAATGGAAGGCTGAGTCAACCTTGAGCCGGTCAGTCAGCAGAATTACCCTGCAATACTGCATTCTAACCACTGGGGTGGGAGGGTGGGGGGAGGGAGGGAGGGGGGGAGGGAGGGAGGAAGGAAGGAAGGAAGGAAAATAACAATAGCACTTAGACTTATATACCACTTCAGTATTTACAGTCCTCTCTAAGCAGTTTACAGAGTCAACATATTGCCCCCAAACAATTGAGGTCCTCATTTTATTGACCTCTGAAGGATGGAAGGCTGAGTCAACCTTGAGCCAGTCACAATCGATCTG
The DNA here is from genome assembly GCF_051295495.1 of Thamnophis sirtalis. Classification (NCBI taxonomy): domain Eukaryota; kingdom Metazoa; phylum Chordata; class Lepidosauria; order Squamata; family Natricidae; genus Thamnophis; species Thamnophis sirtalis. The sequence goes on along the minus strand of NW_028261393.1, from coordinate 46,015,867 downwards.
CGGGCAGTCGGCAGAATTAACTTGCAGTACTGCATTCTAACCACTGCGGAGGGAGGGAGGGAGGGCGGGCAAAAGCATTTAGACTTATATACCACTTCACAGTGCTTTACAGCCCTCTCTATGCAGTTTACAGAGTCAGCCTATTTCCCCCAAACATCTGGGTCCTCATTTTACCCACCTCGGAAGGATGGAAGGCTGAGTCAACCAAGTAAACAGCATTTTTTGACCCAATCAAATCCCAAAGGCACTTTTGCAAAAGGCAACTGGATTTTCTTGTTCTTTTTCTTTGAAAACCTTTCACTTCTGATCCAAGAAGCTTCTCCCTTTCACTTCTTCAGAACTGAAGAAGCTTCTTGGATGGGAAGCGAAACCTTTTCAAAGAAAAAAAAACATCAAGAAAGTCCAGTTGCCTTTTGGAAAACCACCTTTGAGGACAATCCATGACCTGGAGCAAGGAGAACCTCCACAGAAAATTCCAATCAAGGAAGACCCCAGCCTCAATTCGAATCAGGAGAGGAAAGAGCTGAGTTGAAATCCATCTGCAACTGCAGATGCTCCTTGAATGCTTTGGACCAACCTCTCCCTCTCAGCCGAACCCACCTCCCAAGATTGTTGTTGTGGAGGAAACAAATGAATGAGGAGTGCTAAATTTGCCGTCCCTCGGCAAAGACTCTAACTAATAAATGAAAAATAAACTAACCTAGTTGCCTCTAGTGGCATTAAATCAGAGGTTGTATTCATTTAGCAGGTCCTGACCAGTTCTGGAAAACCGGTAGCGGAAATTTTGAGTAGTTCGGAGAACCGGCAAATACCACCTCTGGCTGGCCCCGCCCCCATCTATTCTCTGCCTCCCGAGGTCCAGCTGATCGGGAGGGAATGGGGATTTTGCAGTAACCTTTCCCTGCCATGCTCACCAAGCCACGCCCACAGAACTGGCAGTAAAAAAATTTGAATCCCATTTCTGCATTAAATGTCTGAAATGTGCCAGCAGCAAAGATCATGTTGAGTAGCAATGTGATGGATTAGATGCCATCCAGTTGTTTTCAGCTCCTAGCAGCCACACAGATAGATTTGACTGGTCATTATGGCAATTAAATTGCCAGCACATCTGAAGGGCACCAGGTCATGGATGGTTGAAGAAATAAGAGGGCTAAACAGTCTCAACGCTTTGATACTGAGCTCCCTTAGGAACATTTCCATTAAGAGGTCTGTATTTCCACTTCTTTTTCTTTCTTTCTTTCTCTCTCTCTCTCTCTCTCTCTCTCTCTCTCTCTCCCTCTCTCCCTCCCTCCCTCCCTCCCTCCCCCCCTCTCTCTGTATCTAAAAAGGGAGATTCTTTTGTCTCTGCCACTGGTCAGTCCCATCCCTTGAAAGAATGTAAACAAACAGGAAAAGTGACCCAACCGCCTCACCAGTCATCAAAGGTCACCACTCAGAATCCAAAGAATGAGTAGAATCAGAATAGAGCTGGAAGGGACCTTGGAGGTCTTCCAGTCCAGCCCCCTGCTCAAGCAGGAGACCCAATACCATTTCAGACAAGTGACAAGTTCAGTTTCTTCTTTAAAAACTCCAGTGATGAAGTACCCACAACCTCTGGAGGCAGCTTCTGTTCCAGTGGTTAATTGTTCTGATAGGAAGTTTCTCCTTAATTTCAGGTTGCTTCTCTTGTTGATTAGTTTCCATCCATTGTTTCTTGTCCTGCCCTCTGGTACTTTGGAGAATAAATTGACCCCCCTCTTCTTTGATCTTAACCTAAACGCCCAAATTCTGGAATACTGCTATCATGTCTCCCCTCCAAGACCTTCTTTTCCCGAGAATAGCCAAACCCAAATCCTGCAAATGTTGTTTTAGTCTCTAGGCCTTTTATAGTCTTAGTTGCTCTTCTCTGCACTTTTTCCAAAGTCTCAACATCTTTTTTGCAATGTGGTTACCAAAACTGCAATATTCCAAGTGTGGCCTTAAAAAGGTAAAAGTTACCCTCGCACATATGTGCTAGTCATTCCCGACTCTAGGGGGCAGTGCTCATCTCTGTTTCACAGCTGAAGAGCCAGCGGTGTCCAAAGACGTCTCCGTGGTCATGTGGCCGGCATGACTCAATGCCAAAGGCGCACGGAACGCTGCTCCCTTCCCACCAAAGGTGGTTCCTATTTTTCTACTTGCATTTCTTACGTGCTTTCAAACTGCTAGGTTGGCAGAAGCTGGGACAAGTAACGGGAGCTCACTCCGTTACACAGAGCTAGGGATTCGAACCACTGGCCTTTCTGATCGACAACCTCAGCATCTTAGCCACTGAGCCACCGCGTCCCACAGCTGGCTATTATGGGATGCCTAAACAAGAGGAGGCAAGACCTCCAGCCTGCCATTCTGGGTCCAAGGACTTGGGGAGCAAAATCTTGAAAAGAGAGGGACTTATGATTGAATAGCAGGGGAGGAAGAGAAAAGAAAAGAAAAGAAAAAGCAACAAGAAAAATAGCATCTAGGATCTCTTTGGGGAACAAATTGCTTCATTCCTTTCAAATGCTTTCATGCAGATTCCATCACCCCCAGACCCCATGCACTCTGGACGTGCACTCTGCAAATGCACTCTGGACATGTTCAGAAACCCTCTTTCTTGAGCTTCCGAGGTTCCGTCTCAATGAAACCCAGCTTCAGAAACCCCGAAAGTTCTCGATCCCCCTCCCCAACCTTCCCTCTTTCTTTCCTCTTCCTACCTTGCAGCAACCGAGAGACGGACTTACCTCGCGGGGTCTCGGGACGGCAGACGGACTCCTGCCCCGCCCCGCCCCCTCCGGGAGGAGAAGGGCAGCAGCCACCATAGAGAGACGGGGCAGAGCGGGCCCGAAAAAAGACCCCGCCCCTAAAGAAAGAAAGGGAAAGGGAGAGCAAAGGGGAAGAGATGCATGCGCCAAGACACTTCCGGATCCCAATAGAACATGTGGCTAAAAAAAAAAAAATACACCCTCCCACTCTTTTCCACCTTTTGCCTGCAAGAAAGGGAATAATTGCGCTGTTATTTGCGAGATCCTAAGTTGTAGTCTTACATGGTCGTTGCTTTATTATTCATAATAATAAAAATAATAATTTGAATTATTATATACTTTATTCATTAAACATGAAACTCAGCCAACTGAGATTATTATTATTACTGGTTAAACTTTGGTAAGATTCACAGCCTTTGGGGCTGGTTGGTAGCTCAACCGCTTGAGTCCTAACCAAGGACCTAGGAACTGTTAAGGTAACGTCGGGAGGATATAAGCTGTTCCAAGTAGGGTGGTTTTTTGTAGAGTCAGAATGTTCAAGTCCGATAAATTTAGAATTTATTATTCATTAAATTTAGTGTTGTTGTTTTATGGTATTACATTATTATTCCTCATCCTCTTCTCATCCTCATCGTATTATTACTATTATTACTGTAAACCTTTATTCATTAAACATGAAACTCAGTCCACTAAACATTTAAAAATGTACCACAAATATCATTGACTGGCACTGATTGATACGGGTTGCTGCCAGCATCCTAGGTATCAACCAAGTATCTTCTTAAAATTTACGATGTTCCGAGTAGCGAAGTATTTTTCAGTTCCACCGGCGCTACAGCAGGAAGCTGCAACTTTTATTATTACTATTATTATTATTGAATTAAGTTTCCCCCAGGCTCAGACTGTCAATCTAACTGTAGATTCCTACACTTATACCAAACTTCTATTTATTTACCTAATTTATATAGCCTCTCAACTCTGCGTGCAACAAGAGAGGATGATGTCGATGATAATTTAGCTTCTTAATTGGACACTGACCATGTTCCTATTCTAGTGCAAATATTTCTATTCTGTTGTTAATGCATTTTAGGATAACCGATTCCTTTTTGGTTTAGTTGTTTAGTTAGTTTAATCTTCCTGGTTTCATAAGTGTCCTGTTCCTACCTCTGTTATATTTCATTACTGTATTCATATAGGGAACTCTTATTGGATCCTACTTTATTTTATTTTGCGATTTGCAGGTGGTTAAGCGAAATAGAATTTCTGTTTTGCTAGAATTTTTGCTCTACAGATAGAAGTGGCCTCATAGAAACCGGAAGTCAAGCTGTCCCCACTTGAGCCTCTATGACAGTGTTTTTCAGCCTTGCGAACTTTAAGAGGTGTGGATCTCAAGTCCCAGAAGGAATTTTGGGAGTTGAAGTCCACTCTTCTTAAAGTGACCAAGATTGAAAAACGCTGCTCTGCTGTACTGTATTTAGTGGAGGGCTGTTCAACCACGAAATTCCAGGCTTCTGCAGAGTGATTTCCGGTTTTTCATTGACATTGGTGGATTCTCCCACTGGCAAACATAGAGGTTTAATTCACAATGCAACTGTGTTCTCCAGACATCCAGCCCACATTTTAGTTGTAGGTATTGTAGCCAGGGCCGGATTTTCCTATAGGCTAACTAGGCTTCAGCCTAGGGCCTCAAGATCAAGAGGGCCCTACATTCAAATTGTTAGCAAAATTAAAATTACACTATTCTAAAAACAGTGAACACTAAAACACTGAACCGAAAATAAGGAGAAATTCTATGCATATGACTAATAAACAAACATAAAAATGTATTGGTTAAGATCGTTCCACCACCGCGGCAGTTGGGAGCCCGCCCACGTTCCCGGCACCCGTGGTCGGGCGAAAGGCGCGGCCGCTCCCAGTAGCCGCCCCGTCGACGCGGAGCCCACCAGCGGCCAGGCAGGTGAGAGCGAGGGGGCCGAGCCGGGCAGCTGAGCGCAGCAGGGAAGGCGGCTGGCCTCGCTGCCTTTGCCGCAGAGCAGAGCCACCCTCCGTCGGGAGGCCAGCTATATATATTGATATATATTGATATATATCACAGTAATGATGTATTTTATTGTCTCTCATGTAATTTACAAACTTAAAAATGGGAGGTGAAAGAGCCTCATAAGTGGAATAGCCTAGGGCCTCTTTTCACCTAAATCCGGCCCTGATTGTAGCCCTCCCTCCCTGTGGTTAATTTTTGGTTCCGTGGGTTGGGATACCAAAAGGATGCGTTGAGTAAATCCTGATTTTAGTTCAGTCCGACAGCCTGTTGTGCAAAGACAGCCACAGAAAAAGGAACTGCAATAAAATATCACATGAAATGCCTTTTTGTTGCAATTGCATTTTAGAGCAAACCGTTTCATGTCACTGTCTATTTGCTGCTATGAAAGCAAATTTAAGAATAACATCCCAGAAACGCTTGCAACAGTATCAAAGCCAAACAACAAAAGCAAAACTTGTTTTGTTAAACTTTTCTTAAATGTTATTTTTCAAAGCAGAACTGCCCAAAGCCAAGACTTCTATATCCTTTTATTGTACTGTACTCAACCTGTGTAGTTAAGATGTTCTGCCGAGTTCTGCTTTTTTTAAAATAAATAAATAAATAATTCTGCAGACGCAATAAGAGTGGAAAAATGTACACATTTTGCCACCCGTATCGCCACTAAATAAGTCCTAGTGAAGGCTCTTAGTAGTATTCGGTCGGATTCGGAGTTGCTAGCCCTCCAGCGTCGCTCTAGGCATCTCTTTTGGCGCTTCATCTCCCAGAGTTCCTCGGTGAACCAAGGTGCCCTCCTGGATCCACTGCAGTGGAGAGGCCGCAAAGGCGCAATCCGGTCTAGTGCCTCAGTCGCCGCTGTATTCCACGCGGCGACCAAGGACTCCGTCGGATTGTGGGCGAGAGAGTCAGGTATCTCCCCAAGCTCCTTCTGAAATCCCAACGGGTCCATCAGGTGCCTGGGGCGGAACCACTTAATCGGTTCCACCTCCCTGCAGTGTGGGAGTAGCTTCCGAAAATCAAGCCTCAACAGGAAGTGATCTGACCATGATCTTAACTCAAGATCACGTCTCCACTGCCCTGAGAGAAACACTAGGTCAAGCGTGTGTCCCGCTCTATGAGTCGGACCCTGAATTACCTGGGTCAAGTCCATGGTTGTCATGGAAGCCATGAACTCAGCCATGAGCCGAGGTGGCACAGTGGTTAAATGCAGCACTTCAGCTGACTTCAGTTCTGCAGTTCGGGTGTTCAAATCTCACCGGCTCATGGTTGACTCAGCCTTCCATCCTTCCCAGGTGGGTAAAATGAGGACCCGGATTGTTGTTGGGGGCAATATGCTGACTCTGTAAACCGCTTAGAGAGGGCTGAAAGCCCTATGAAGCGGTATATAAGTCTAACTGCTATTGCTATTGCTAACTCCTGGGCCCGTCAGAGCGTTCGCCTAGGGACAGTGCCATACCAAAAAATACCTGGGAAAACATTGAACCCAATAGAAACAGACGGAATCTCAGTATGTCAATCCCAAAAGTTGTATTATTTGAAACAGAGCACGTATAATGATTTATAAAGGTATCTTTAGCTACCCTGGTTCCTGGCAAGGATACAATAATTAAAAGTACCAAACCCAGTCGGACTTATCTGGTAGGCTGTGGGTGAAAATGCTAATAGTATTAATAATAAATACAACAACCTGCAAGTAGAAGTAGAAAGAAAGCGAAGGTGGTACTAATATCATAGTGGTGCCTTAGGTGCAATCCCAAAACATCTGGAGCACCAGTTGAACGTCATTGGCATTAGCAAAATCACCATCGAGTCCAGACAGGCCATTCCAGGCACCAGCATCTCATAGCCTGACCTCTTGCAATTATTCTTTAGTTACTTTTTTTTGTAATTTTCCTTGCTCAATTTCATTCTAACTTACTGTTTGAATGTTGCTTTTTACGCTTTGTAAGCTGGCCACAGGTTGATTGGCACCAACACTTGAGAGACCTCCTGCTGCCAATTACCTCCTCTAGACCGATTAGATCCCACAGATTAGGCCTCCTCCGAATTCCATCCGCCAGCCAGTGTCGACTGGCGACTACCCGGAGGAGAGCCTTCTCTGTGGCTGCTCTGACCCTCTGGAACGAACTCCCCGTGGAGATTCGAACCCTCACCACCCTCCAGGCCTTCCGCAAAGCCCTTAAAACCTGGCTGTTTCGACAGGCCTGGGGCTAAAGAACTGTTGCCCCCGTCTCGAATGGTATGACTGTTGCGTGTTTTAAATTATGTATTGTTGCGTGTCGTTTTAATTTTTGTTTGTATCCCCCTCCCTTGGTTTGAGTTGTGAGCCACCCTGAGTCCCCTTCGGGGGAAAAGGGCGGCATATAAATAAAATAAACATTCAAACATTCAACACTGAATAAATGGAATCAAGCTAAGCCTGCGTGAAAGCCCTTCTCTGATCACTAGAGGCCGCCCTACTCCACGTTTGAAAGAATTTTAGGTTGTTTCTCCCCCAAAGATGCTTTTTTTTTTCAAGAGGTTTCTTGTTTTTTTAAAAACAGATTAACAGAGTTGGAATGGACCTTGTAGGTCTTCTAGTCCAACCCCCGATCCAAGCAGGAGACCCTACACCATTTCTGACAGAGGGCAGTCCAGTCTCTTCTTTAAAGCCTCCAGTGATGAAGCTCCCACAACTTCTGAAGGCAACTTCTGTTCCATGGGTTGATTGTTCTCACTGTCAGGAAATTTCTCCTGATTTCTAGGTTGAATCTCTCCTTGGTCAGTTTCCATCCATTATTCCTTGTCTGGCCTTCAGGTGCTTTGGAAAATAGCTTGACCCCCCTCCTCTCTGTGGCAGCCCCTCAAATATTGGACGACTGCTACCATGACTTTCTCTTTCTAGACTAGCCATGCCCAGTTCCTGCAACCGTTCATTGCATGTTTTAGCCTCCAGTCCTCTAATTATCTTGGTTGCTTCTTCTCTGCACTTTTTCTAGAGACTCAACGTCTTTTTTATAGTGTGGTGACCAAAACTGGATGCAGTACTCTAAGTATGGTCTTACTAAGCACGAGCTGAAGAAGCTCCTTGGATGAGAAGCGAAACCTCTTCAAAGAAAAACCAAGAAAGTCCAGTTGCCTCATGAAAAAGCACCTTTGGGACAGACATCACCAGGATGACTGAGAATTTCCATAGACCTTGTTTCTTCCCCTTTCTAGCTTCATCAAGGCATACCGAATAGAGCCATCAACAACCGATGGCTTGGTTGAAGAAGTATGCCTGCCTTCCAGCTTTGCAGTGCTGTCCGTCCTTACTTTTGTGTCAGTGACCAGAATGGGGTTTGCCAAAGTTGGAGATCAGCAGGCCAAGGGTGCTTGCAAGAGGCAAACCCATCCACATGTTTGCTGTTGGATCCAGTGACTGGGGAATTACATGGGAACATGCCTGAAAGTCTTAGCAATTAATTGGAGGCTTTAAAAAAAATATGAGGATACTATTTGAACCCTAAGCAGATTCCTTGAACTGGAGGAGCTTTGACCAGTTTCCTGCTGTTATTAATTTTTTCTCTCCCGAATTGCATTCAACAGGAGTGGAAAAGTAATCCCATCTGAATTGTTCTGCCTGATCCACATTTTTGGTCACTGCACTATAAAAAAAGATGTTGAGACTCTAAAAAAGAATACAGAGAGGAGCAATCAAGATGATTAAGGGACTGGAGGCTAAAATATACGATGAACAGTTGCAGGAACTGGGCATGGACAGGATAGCAGTCTTCCAATATTTGAGGGGCTGCCATGGAGAGGAGGGGGTCAAGCTATTTTCCAAAGCACCTGAAGGCCGGACAAGGAACAATGGATGCAAACTGATCAAGGAGAGATTCAACCTGGAAATACGGAGGAACTTTCTGACAGTGAGAACAATCAACCCATGGAACAGAAGTTGCCTTCAGACGTTGTGGGAGCTTCATCACTGGAGGCTTTTAAGAAGAGACTGGACTGCCCTCTGTCAGAAATGGTGTAGAGTCTCCTGCTTGAGCGGGGTGGGGGGGTAGGAGTTGGGGGGGTTGGGTAGGACTAGAGTTGAAGTCCACAAGTCTTAAAGTTGCCAAGTTTGGAGACCCCTGGCTTACGACAACTTTAAGATCCAGAGGGACATGTTTTTATCACTGTCTTGCTCTGGGGGTAGGAATGGAAGAGCGTTGCAGGAACTCACATGCCGAGCATGTTTTCCCAGAGGAAACAAGATGGTGACTCACACTCCATGAGCTCAAAGTTTAGGCATTTCTGGCCTCCCTGAGAAAATTTCACAGGCCGTGCTTGGGATTCCTGAGGGCTGCTGACACCTCTCTGGGGGGCCGTGGGAGGGATCCATTCCAGCCCCTGGCGGGTGGTGGCCAGGCCTCGTGTCCATGGGAATGACCTCTGTCTCTTGAACGGAATCTTGTCCCTTCTGGGTTTTCACTTTCCCTGTCGGGAATAACAGACAAAATAACAGAGTAACAGACTTGGAAGGGACCTTGGAGGTCTTCTAGTCCAACCCTCTCCTCAAGCAGGAGACCCGATTCCATTTCAGACCAATTTTCCCCAATCTCCTCTTAAGAATATCTGGCTGACTGAAATGATATAAGGGCCTCTGCCTTGAGCAGGGGGTTGGACTAGAAGACCTCCAAGGTTCCTTCCAACTCTGTTGGTGCAACCACAGCTTCTGAAGGCAAACAGTTCCACTGATTAATTGTCCTCACCATCAGGAAATCCATCTTTATTTAGAGGCTGGTTCTCTCTTTGGTTAGTTTCCACCCATTGCTTCTTGTCCTGCCTTCAGGTGCAAATTTGTTTCCTGCTTTCAATTTCCCTGTTAGGGACCAGGAAGGAAGGATTCCAGCTCTCAGGAAAAAGAAGGGTTTCTCCAATCCCTGAAATAAAGGGTGGCAAAATATAGTTTTAGTTTAGTTTAGTTTATTGTCATTGCACCTCATACAATGGAATTAAATGCCATCTTCATTGTACATTATAACTATAAAAATAAAAACACAAAAACACATCCTTCACGTTCTGTGCAATTGAACTGAAAACCTGATCTTGCATTAATATTGCACTATACTGTAGAATTCAATATAGTTACTGCCCTGGGATAGAAGCTATTTTTCAGCCTATTTGTCCTTGTTTTTATTATCCTGTACCATCTGCCAGATGGTAATAGTCCAAAAAAAAAAAGGATGTCCAGGATGAGATGGATCACGAATGTAGCTGCCACTATCAAGTTTACAATCAATTCCTTTTTTGTTTCATTTATATCCTGTTTTTCCACCAGCAACAATAATGCAATCCTTGGTGACATCTCTAGATTTACATTCATCCGACAGATTTCTTTTATTATTTTTTCCCTTCTACAACACCTTACAGCCATTACATCAACATTGTTATGTCATCATACCTGTACATGTATATAATATTTCGCTTCTATATTTACACACTTTATACACAGTTCTATATATATTTATATATATTGTTTTTTGGCTTAATTAATTTTGTTCCTGTTTTGCAGCCATTTAGATTTACATTCAAAAGTACTTTAATTTCCCTAACACCATGTCCCATATTTTTTGTGAGCTGTCACAATCCCGCGACTTCACGACTGACAACAACAACAAAAATGAGTCCAGAAACTCAAAAGTATTGGATTAAAATTTGGAAATGGATACAACAAATTACAGACAAACAAATAGAATATAAAGGGAACTCTTTCTCCTGGGAATAATCAAGGAGAAATGTAGAAAGAAAATTAAATACATACTAATATACCTGTTGACTACAGCCAGAATAACTTTTGCCCAATGTTGGAAATAAAGTAATATTTCCCCAAATGAAACTAGTGATTCAGAAAATTCTAGATTGCACAGAAATGGACAACATTAAGATTAAAGGACAAAAAAGAGTCTGAATACTATGAAATTTGGGATAATTGGTATAAACGGTTTCATAACAGGAAGCCAAGAAACAATAGAGAAATGCATAGAACTGTAGATGAATGTATATAAATATAGAAGCGATATAAGATTGATATATACAGGTATGTTGACACAACAATGTTAATGTGATGATTGTAAGATGTTATAGGGAGGAAAAAAAACAATACAAATGTGATCAACAACAAAAAAAAACGAATTGGAAATTTCATGAGGTGGCAACGCCCCAGTTTATGATCGCTGAGATCTATAAAACACTATTGAAATTGAATTTGGGAAAAGGAAAAACACAGAAAGTCCAGCGGCCTCTTGAAAAATCACCTTTGGGGTATCACTGTTCTCTTTCGAAGAGCTTGAATCCCCATCGTCCCTGAGATTTTTTCCTCTGGAGTCACAAGGACATATTTATTTGTGTTACATTTTTCACAGGCGACTGTTTCCTCTCTTTGCTAAAAAAGAGGGGCAAAGATTTGATCTGGCAGAGGAAGGAAGTCATCGCTTAGATGTCTATCCATTCTGTCCTCGTTCTCTTGGTCTTGTTCCAGCCAGTAATAATTGGGAATTGGTGTGATGAGAACAACGACAACGTTTAAGAGTAAAACAGGCCTCCCAGCTTTCAACTGAGGACAACAACGGAGTTCAAAAGTTTCTGTGACTAAATGAAACCTTTTGTTGAGGGAGTTTTGCCTCACGGCACAACTTCTCTTGCCATGGTTGTTCAGTGAATCATTGCCGTTGCAAAGGACGTAACACACTGTTGGGAAGGGAATCTGGCTTCCCCATGGATTTTACTCATCAGAAGGTCGCAAAGAGAATCCCGTGACCCTGGGACACTGCAACCGTCATAAATATGAGTCAGTTGCCAAGCATCATGGAATTTTGATCATGTAACCATGAGGATGCAGCAATGGTTGTAAGTGTGAAAAATGGTCAGAAGAGAAATCTCCTTTTCCAGGGCTTTTATAAAAACAGTCAATATGCAAACTGTTGTATGACTCCCTGTACACTCTGATCCATTTCTGTCTGGGGTGCAATTTCCTTTCAATGTTGTGAAGGGTGGGTTTCCCAACCCTCCCCCCCGTGCCCCTCCCTCATTCTCTCTCTCATTTTCTCTCTCATTCTCTCTCTCTCTCTCTCTCTCTCTCATTCTCCCTCTCATTCTCTCTCTCATTCTCTCTCTCTCTCTCTCTCATTCTGTGATTTCTCTTTCTCTCATTCTGTGATTTCTCTTTCTCTCATTCTGTGATTTCTCTTTCTCTCTCTCATTCTCTCTCATTCTCTTTCTCTCTTTCTGTCAGTGTTCCAAGTATCAGGTAGAATTAAATCAGAGACCAAGGCAAAACTATCCTTAAAGTTCCAATTTAATAAAGCAGACATCTTAGGCACATCTGTGTTGATCCCAATACTGGAAATGACATCAGAATTCCACCCAGTTAAAAGTTCATGATCTTGTCCCCACACCCACAATCCCTCACATGGTCCAATCTTCTTCTTCCACGCTGGCATCCACAACCAGCTTCTTCCGGTCAGGTGTACTGGTGCGGAGACAAAGGATGACCTTGGCTTCTAGTAAAGAATGAAAACAATACATTCCACAATCCTACTCCTTCTATTCCCCCCTGCCATCGACTATACTAAAGAAACAGCATAATGAAATAAGAGAAAGTGTGGCAGGCCAAAATTCTGAAAGGAATATAATTGCAGGCCTGACACTTTCATTCTCTCTCATCCTCTCTCTCATTCTGTTGTTTCTCTCTCTCATTCTCTCTTTCTCTTTCTCATTCTTTCTCTCATTCACTCTCTTTCATTCCCTCATTCTCTCTCTCCCTCCCCTCCGTATCTTTCGCTCTTGCTTTCCCTTTCTTTTTTCTCTGCTGACTTGTGTCTGGTGCTTGAGCTGTTATGCTGGAGCAGATGAGAAGGGCTTCCGGTGACAACCATCCATCTTACACTGTGGGAATTCCAGAGAAGAAAAATGCCTTGAAGGAGTGCCAAGCAAACAATCTGTTAGCAGTGTGGAGAGAAAGGGAGGGAGGGAGGAAGAGAGAGAGAGATGAACTATTGTATGGATTTGAAAGCCATGGCAGATTTGAAGACGGAACAGGGGAAATTGGTCAGTTTTCAGATCTAGGTCTTGGAGAAGAAGAACTTTATTAGCCTAAAGCAGCCCAACTTCAGAAGAAGTTGGAGAACACTTTTCAAAAGGAACCCATTTTATTTCTATCGAATGAAGTGAGCGATAATTCACGGTCCCCCGTTGTAGGCATTGAGCACTTTATGAATTGATAAATTCACAGCACTTTCGAACTCCTGTTCCTTGGTTCCTTGCGCCCGACGGTGATGGCTTTAGTAACAGGTGGGTTACGGAAGTTATGGAAACAATCTGCAACTGTAACATGGGACCAGACGCTTTGCGATTTGGAAGGTTTCGAGCAAATGTCCAGGTTTCCATTGCTTTATTTCCAATATTGAGACGTTTGTGTGTTTGTGTGTGTGTGTGTTTGTGTGTGGTGGAAATGCCATCTGCCTCACTTCTTATAAGCACTTTGTTCTCCAATTAATTAATTATGTTTGCATTTTAAATGAATGAACTATCATTCCTCTGCAATAATTCCTTTCCTTCCCCCTCCCCTTCCCTATCCTTCTCAGGGTGCTTCGTTTCCAGCATTTGAACATTGGGAAAAATGCAAACGGCTTTTGTTCCTTGTGGGTTTACATTTCTGTCCTCTGCCTAGATGGCCTAGACCAGTGATGGCTAAACTTTTTGTTGAAAGCGGGCTCACTTCCCTGCACCCATAATGCAATGCGTGTGCAACCCTCCCATATGCCCTGCTGCTAATGCACACGCGCACACACACCCCACATGCAATCTACCCCGTGCATGCTTGTGTGACCCTCCTGTACTCCCCTGCCCCTTGTGCATGCACCCTGCCTCCCCTCACCCATTTTTGGTTTCCAGGTTGGTGAAGGAGGCTTTCCAGGCCTAAAATGGGGCATGTGGGAGGGGGGCTCCATTTTGGCTTCCAGGTTGATGCAGACCCAAAATGGGGCACAGGGGCATGGTGCAAGGCCCCAAAATGCAATGGGAGTAATCCCTACATGTACCCCACCCCCTGTGCATGCTTGTGTCAGGCCTGCAGTCCTATTCCTTTTAGGATCTTTGGCCTGCCACACTCTCTCTATTATTTTACTATCCTGTTTTATTAGTGGGGTAATTGGGAGGGGGAATAGTAAGGTGTAGAATGTGTTGTTGTCAAAATAAAGCATTCCTTTCTAGAAGCCCAAGGTCATCCTTTGTCTCTGCACCTCTGCACCCAAACGGAACCAGATGGGGGGAAATGCCAGCATGGCAGTGGAAGATTGGACCATGTGATGGACTTGTGGGCGTGGGGACAAGATCATCAACTTTCAACTGGGTGGGAACCCCAGGAAACTTTCATGTTCGGGTTTCCCACATATGTACCAACATGTCTCTCTTAATAAATTGGAAGTTTGAGGAGAGTTCTGCCTTGGACTCTGAAAGAGCTGAGGTGGCGCAGTGGTTAGAGTGCAGCACTGCAGGCTACTTCAGCTGACTGCAGTTCTGCAGTTCGGCTGTTCAAATCTCACCGGCTCAGGGTTGACTTAGCCTTCCATCCTTCCGAGGTAGGTAAAATGAGGACCTGGATTGTTGGGGGCAATATGCTGACTCTGTAAACCACTTAGAGAGGGCTGAAAGCCCTATGAAGCGGTTTATAAGTCTAACTGCTATTGCTATTGCTATTTAATTTTGGATGATATTTGGAATGCTGACAGCTTGTGCATCTCCCCTGCATATGCCTCGTCCCCTGTGCATGCGTTGCAGAGACCCAAAGACCAGCATGCTGGTGGGAGGCGCATGCACATGGGCAATGGAGCTGCGCTGTGGCAACAGCTGGTGTGCCCACAGAGCAGGCTCTGTGTGCCATCTGTGACATGCGTGCCATTAAGTTCGCCATCAGGGGCCTAGACATTGGTATTTGAACTTAGATCTTTTTAACATTTGTACTTTCTAATCTAGCTGGAATGTTAATACAGCTAGTCCTTTTTTTTTCAATTTGAGATTTTTTGTTTTTTTTAATAGGCATTATACATATTATAGGAACAAAGTCTTTTGTCTTACACCCTCTCATTTACATAGTCCTTTTTACACCATAGTTTTGTTTTCGCTTTTATCCAAATTATTCTCATCTATTATTTTCATCTTTATCTTTATTTTTCTTAATACATAAACAATAGTGGTCTAGTGGATTGGGAAAGAATTTGGAACACAAATGATAAACTAACACAATCAGCAGCACTTAAAGAAAATATATACAAAATGTTTTATCGTTGGCATTTATCACCAACAAGATTGGCTAAAATCTACCCAAAACACAAACCCGACCTGCTAGAAGTGTAAAAAAAGTACAAGGGACTTATTATCACATATGGTGGACCTGCCCGGAAACACAAAAATATTGGACAAAAATTTGGAAATGGGTGCAAGAAATTACAGAAGAACAGATAAAATACAAACCCGAAATCTTTCTACTGGGAATATTCAAAGGGAACTATACAAATAAAATTAAGTACATATTAATGCATCTGCTAACTACAGCTAGAATAGCATTTGCACAATGCTGGAAACAAAATAATACCCCCTCAGACAAATTAGTGATTAAAAAAACTTTGGATTGTGCAGAGATGGACAAATTAACACTGAAATTAAAAGATAAAGAAGATTTGGAATATTACGAAATTTGGAACAAGTGGTATAAATGGCTGCAAAACAAGAATAAAATTAATTAAGCCAAAAAACTATATATATATATATATATATATATATATATGTATGTGTGTGTGTGTGTGTGTGTGTGTGTGTGTGTGTGTGTGTGTGTGTGTGTGTGTGTGTGTGTGTGTGTGTGTGTGTGTGTGTGTGTGTGTGTGTGTGTGTAAAGTATATAAATATAAATATAGAAGCAAAATATTATATACATGTACAGGTATGATGACATAACAATGTTGATGTAATGACTGTAAGGTGTTGTGGAAGGGAAAAAATAATTTAAAAAATCTGCTTAAAAAAAAATAGCTTCAATTGCCCCTGCAAAGTTACCTCAAATTTCCATTTCTTCTTTTCTCCATTTATATATTTTACTACAAACAACATTTATCTTCTAATTCAATTTAAACATAGAGAGCATTTCTTTCAATTTTTCTCTCAATTAACAATATACCATAATTTATTTATTTCTTTATTAATTAAATCACAATAACAATCTTGCTACTATTCTCTTTGGTCTACTAATATAACACATTTCTTCTTTCTTTCTCTTTTAACCATTTTCTCTTGGGCTCTCAAAAATTCCACTTTTAATTCTTTTACTACTTCTCCTCCCCCCCCGCTTTCTCCTAACTTTTTCTTTTTCCTATTTTTGTATACAGCTAGTCCTTGGCTTATAACCACTTATTTGGTGACAGTTCAAAGTTATAACAGAACTGAAAAAAGTAACTTACAACTGTTTTCCCACACTTAAAGTCCATTGCACCTCATGGTCACATGATCAAAATTCAGTGGCTTGGCAACTGTCTCATATTTATGACGGTTGCAGCACCCCCCGGTGGTGCGACCCCCTTTTGCGACCATGTGACAAGCGAAGTCAATGGAGACATCAGATTCACTTAACAGCCGTGTTACTAAGTTAACCGCTGCAGGGATTTCACTAAACAACTGTGGCAAGACATGTTGTAAAATGGGGCAAAGCTCACTTAATAATTGTCTTGGTTAGCAGCAGAAATTTTGGGCTGAATTGTATAAGTCATAAGTTGAGGACAACCTGGGTATATTGTTAGTTCATGTTTGGTATGCCATAGGCAAAGAAAGAAAGAAAGAAAGAAAGAAAGAAAGAAAGAAAGAAAGAAAGAAAGAAAGAAAGAAAAGGAAAGAAAGAGAGAGGGAGAGAGAGAGAGAAAATTAAAGAAGGAAAGAAAGAAAGAAAAACATTAAATAAAGAAAGACAGGGAGAGAGAAGGAAAGAGAGAGAGAAGGAAAGAAGGAAAAAAGAAAGGAAAGAAAGAAATAAGGAGAAGCATGATGAGAATGAGAAAATGAAAGGAAATGGGGGAGAAAGGGTATGAGGGAGAAAGGAAGACAGAAAGGCAATCAGAGAGGAAGGAAGAAATGATAGGAATGAGAAAATGGAAGGGAATGAGGAAAGGAGGAAGGAAATGAGAGAGAACGGAAGGCAGGACGGCAGGAAGGTAGAAAGGAAGGAAGTTAATGAGGGAGGGAGGGAGATATGAGGGAGAAAGGAAAACAGAAAGGCAAGCAGACAGGAAGGAAAAAATGATAGGAATGAGAAAATGGAAGTTAATGAGGAAGGGAGAAAGGAAATTAAGGAGAAAAGAAGGCAGGAACGAAGGAGGGAAGAAAGGAATGAAGGAAGGAAGTTAATGGAGAAAGGGAATGAGGCAGACAAAGATAGGTAGGTAGGCAATCAGGCAGGCAGGCAGGCAGGCAGGCAGGCAGGCAGAAAGAAAGAAAAAGAAAGAAAGAAAGAAAGAAAGAAAGAAAGAAAGAAAGAAAGAAAGAAAGAAAGAAAGAGAAAGAAAGTTAATGAGGAAGGGAGGAAGGGAATGAGGGAAAAGAAAAGAAGGAAAGAAGGAAAGGAAGGAAGGAAGGAAGGAAATAAAATAGATTGAGTTGTAGTCCAGTATTCCTGCCAGGAACAGATTATGAAATGTAGCTTAGTGCCTTTACTGGTATGTTGTTTAAGATCCCCTTACCAGGTCAACTAGCTGGGAATGATGGGAACTGACTCACACGCTTTCTGAAAGGCGTCGGGTTGGGAAAAGTGACCTAGCTGGATCCCTTGGGCTTCCAACAGGCTAACATCAAAGCAGCCGGGTGGCTCTTATTATCTGCAGGGGAAGAAAATCCATCAGGACCCCCTGCAGCTTTTAACACAAGCCATTAGGTTGCAAAGGCTCCACTTCCTTACACAATGTAATATATGTTCGACATGGTCCATAATGGCCAAATATTTATGGAGTATTGAATATATGCCGTGCGGGGATGGATGAGGAGAACACGGCTTGCTGATAGATGCACTGGACTTTTCATGCCCTCGCTGTAGCCAAGGATAAAAAGGGAGGTCTTGCTAAGTTCACAGGGAAGCGACGGAGATGCACTGAGCATTTAACGGGCAAGAAATTCTGCTGATTGTCTCGCATGCACACACGTTCATGCACACCGTGTCAGGATTCCAAATAGCATCCAAAAGTAAATCAGAGTCCAAGGCAAAGGATTCCTCAAAGTTTCAATTTATTAAGAGAGCCACGTTGGCACATCTGGCAAAACCCAAATCTGAAGGCTTCCCGGTTTTCCCCACTCTGTTGAATGTTCAAAATCTTCCCCCCACACCCACAAGCCCATCCGATAGTCCAATCTCCCACTGCCATGCTGGCAATTCCACCCATCCAGTTCCGGTCAGGTGCAGAGACAAAGGATGACCTTGGCTTTCTAGAAAGAATTTTGTTATGGCTACATTGCATCTCACTCCGTACAATCCCCCCTCCCATTTCCCCACAATAGAAAATGCATAGTAGAAGAATAGAAAGTGTGGCAGGCCAAAGATCCAAAAGAAAAGATGGCTGACACACCGCTTGTCTCAAATGGTGCTATAGGGTTTCCTGCCTGAGCAGGGGGTTGGACTAGAAGACCTCCAAGGTCCCTTGCAATTCTGTTATTCTGTTGCACTTAAGCAAATCGAACCAGAGGTTGGAAGCAGAGGTGGCGCAGTGGTTAAATGCAGCACTGCAGGCTACTTCAGCTGACTGCAGTTCAGCAGTTCGGCTGTTCAAATCTCACCGGCTCAGGGTTGACTCAGCCTTCCATCCTTCTGAGGTGGGTAAAATGAGGACCCGGATTGTTGTTGGGGGCAATATGCTGACTCTGTAAACCACTTAGAGAGGGCTGAAAGCCCTATGAAGCCGTATATAAGTCTAACTGCTATTGCTAAGCCACAGCCATGGGCAGAAGAGAAGGATGCTTGGTTCTCCATAGATCAAGGGTGGGCATTTAACAGAATACCAGAGTTGGAAGGGAGCTTGGAGATCTTCTAGTCTAACCCTCTGCTCAAGCAGCAAACCCTATACCTTGCCAGACAATTACTTTTCCCAAGGGGACACATGAGAAACTGGGATTGTTGCAGAGGATCAAATCATTAGGGCTATTAAGGTGGGATGCATGCACACATGTAAACTGAAAACAAAAGAAGACACCTTCAAAACCAAGGCAATCCATGCAGGCTGGACAGAGACAGCTAAAGAGCCAGGTGTGGCTCTGAAAAATACTCACAACTGCCATAGATGGATGAAGTCACATGATGCATTGGGGTGTGAGATTTCCTGCACTTTCTGTTTCTCTAAGTGGCAGTGGGCTTTGCCATTGTGCCGTGTTGGCACAGTGGTTAGAATGCAGCATTGCAGGCTAACTCACTGCCCACAGTGTCTGGCGTTTGAATCCTGACCGGTTCAAGGTTGATTCATCCTTCCATCCTTCCGAGATCGATAAAGTGAGGACCCTGATTTTTGGGGGGACGACAACAATATACTGACTTTGTAAACTGCTTAGAGAGGACTGTGAAAGCTCTACGAAGCAGTCTATAAGTCTAGCTGCTACAGCTATTGCTATTTTCTTTGTTGCAAAAGTGTGCTAAACCTATTTGGTAACCCTAAAATACATATGTCCATTTGTTCTGTTATGTCTCAGCCTGTCTGTGAGTGAGAATCCCACCCAGGAGTGAAATCCAGCAGGTTCTGACAGGTTCTGGAGAACCGGTAGTGGAAATTTTGAGTAGTTTGGAGAACTGGTAGTGGAAATTTTGAATAGTTCGGAGAACCGGTAGTGGAAATTTTGAGTAGCTTGGAGAACCGGTAGCAGAAATTGTGAGTAGTTCGGAGAACCGGTAGTGGAAATTTTGAGTAGTTTGGAGAACCGGCAGTGGAAATTTTGAGTAGTTGGGAGAACCGGTAGTGGAAATTTTGAGTAGCTTGGAGAACCAGTAGCAGAAATTTTGAGTAGTTCGGAGAACCGGTAGTGGAAATTTTGAATAGTTTGGAGAACTGGTAGTGGAAATTTTGAGTTGTTCGGAGAACCAGCAAATACTACCTCTGGCTGGCCCCAGAGTGGGGTGGGAATGGAGATTTTGCAGTATCCTTCCCCTGCCACACCCACCAAGCCATGCCCACTGAACTGATAGTAAAAAAAATTGAATTTCATCACTGATTCCACCCCCAGTGGTTTTCACCAGTTCTGGCCAGAGGAGGGAAACGCTTGAAAAGCTGCACAGAAGGCTTGATTGTAGCTAGGTTTTAACCTCGGATTAGCCTTTTCTGAACCTGGCCATTCCACACAGGTTACCTGCATTCACACAGCAGAGATAACGGTGAGGAACCTTAGAAGGTCTCCCCTGGGGAAACAGCGGTGAGCAAGCAGCTGGAAGAGTCTGCCTTCCGATAACATTGCTGATATAGGGACGGCCCTTGCTTCCTGCGGATTCAACCCCCAGCCGTCTGCTAGCTGGCTGTAACTCTATCCTTGGCCTCTCTCTGCTCCCCAACCCCTCAAGCTGCTGACTCAAGAGCTGCTAATTGAAATGGCAGAGCAGGGAAGATTGGCAGGCGGGCGGAATGGGGTCTGATGGGAACTAAATGTGCTGTTAAAAACCAATTAAATTAAGACATTTGCCCGGACTAGCTGTCTTTCTCTCCACTTGGGTCCATGTGCCTGATAATGCTTAGAGCACTCAGGTCTTAGGAGAAGGGCCCTATGAGAACCTCGGTGCTCTCTTGCCCCCAAAGGGTGTCACTCCTACGACGGTAGTGACGCAGGGATGCCTCACCTTTGAATGAATGTACACATCCCCTGAAATGAGGATTTGTTAAAAAAAAACAACACCACTAGCTAAATCCACTAATCCCATTAAACTATGAATCTCCATCCTGGTAATCAGAAGTATCAATGTCTCTGATATTGCTACTTTGGCAGGCCAGGCTTCGTGCCCGGATACCATTTTAGATCATTTAGATAAAATGAAATGAAATAAGGTTATATCTGTTCTCACCGAGGCTCCCCAAGAGCTCTTTGTTCCAACAAAAACCCCTTTTATTGATTTACTGGGAAATCTACTCATTCACACTCAGCAAAGTCTTTCAAGGGAGGATTTATGGTCACAGACCTTATCTAGCTTGGAGAGCTGCCAGGCCGATATCTGCAAAACTTGGCAAGGAGTCTCGGAGAGTCAAGAACCAATGAAGCGAACTAATTGTCTCCTGCAAACTCCACTCCCCCTTCGCTCCTCTTTTATTTCCTCTGGAAGGGGCCATTCATCATCCACCTGTGGCCTTACTCCCAAGTCAACCCCTGTTCTTTAGCTTTTCCCTTTGTCTGGCAACTCTGCACATGTGCACACTGGGAACACAGTGGTGGGATTCAGCCAGTTTGCACCTATTCGGGAGAACCGGTTGTTAACTTTCCAAGCAGTTGGGAGAACCGGTTGTTGGAAGAAATCTCCTTTTGTTTTTTTCCCACTTTACAGGGCTACTCCTGTAGGGAAGGCAGGAAGGAAACATTCTGGTGTTGTTTCTAGCCTCATCTTCATTGTCCTGCTTACAGAAACTGCCTCTCCAGTTAATCCTTATTCCATTGTAACAGCTAAAGCGAAGCGCCCATCGATGTGAGTGACGTTGAGTTGGCCATGCCCACCCACTCTCTTGACCACTGAGTCACGCCTACCCAGCTGGTCATTAGGGCAGAGAACCGGTTGTTAAATTATTTGAATCCCACCACTGTGGGAACAGGCTCCAGCTGTTTGTCTGCCTCACTGATGTCTGACTCTGAAGGTAGCTAATAACTGTCAGAAAGCCCTGGCCGCATCTCTGCCTCCGATGCAGAGCCCTCATCAGAGCCTTCCTCAGACTCCAGGACTGGCCCATGTTCCTCCCCAACCTCGTCACTGTCTGAATCTGCTGCCAGCTCCGCTGGCTGCTAGCAGGCCACAACAATATCATGTTGAAATGCCAACCTCAAAGACCACACGTATTTGCAACCCACAAGCTAATAGAGGAGAATATTTGTAGCTCAGGGTTGAAAGGCCTCGGTGCTCTCCGAAGTTGGTTGTTTTCTTGCAGACACTTCATTACCCAACTAGGTAACATCATCAGTGTTGACAGCAGTGATGATGCAGAGCACTGATGATATTACCTTGTTTGGGTAATGAGACATCTGCAAGAAAACAGCTAAACTCGGAGAGCATCAAGACATAAGCATTTCTGAGATCCAGCATGGTGGGTGGCCACTCGACAGGACTTTCTTTGGACAGCTGCTGCTTTGTCCAGAAAATGAGAAAGGGAAACTGAGGTAGGAAGGGGCATTTGGGAGGGCTACCAATGGTGGTAGAGAGAAATCTCGCCTCTTGTCTTTCTGGTTATTGGATGCTTCATGGCTCACTATGTCCACCATTATTGCTATTTTGTGAGAGCACCAATTCTGTATTCTTAAACTTCTAATGGAAGACACTATTTGTAGCTCAGAGTTGAACTGCGGGGTTCTTGGTGCTCTCTGAGTTTGATGGTTTCCAGATGTTGAGAGTCCTGAACTAATCTTGGTTGACCCACTGCACTTAGACACCTGGACCAAGCTTGTTCCCTAGGATGCATGAATAGGAGAGAGGAGCAGTCTCAGCTCATCTGCAAGAATGCCTTTGTATCCCTGGAGATAGGAAGAACATCAAAATGTGGGCAGATTTATTTAGCTTGTTTAGCTTCGAACAGGGGTCTCCAAACTTGGCCAGTTTAAGAGTTCAGCTCCCAGAATTTCTCAGCAGGCTTGTTGGCTGGGGAATTCTATGAGTTGAAGTCTACAAATCTAAAAGTGGCCAGGTTGGGTGACCCCCTGCCTTAGAAGATATGGACAACATAACATCACAGAGCAATTTCATTTTTCTTTCCCTGCTATCCATATTTGGTACCTGTCCAACCCCACTCCTTCTGCCTTTAAGTGATTGGCAGCCTTTACATGAAGCTTAATCATGGTTAGCTCAATTAACCCATTTTCTGGCTTTGCCCAACCTCTCCTACCACATACCAACCCCACAGATGGATTCAGACAATAGGTAAAGGTAAAGGTTCACCTTGCACATATGTACTAGTTGTTCCCAAGTCTAGAGGGTGGTGCTGAAGAACCAGCTCTGTCTGAAGATGTCTCCGTGGTCATGTGGCCGGCATGACTCAATGCCAAAGGCACACAGAATGCTGTTACCTTCCCACCAAAGGTGATTCCTATTTTTATACTTGCGTTTTTATGTGCTTTCAAACTGTTAGATTGGCAGAAGCTGGGACAAGTAACAGGAGCTCACTCCGTTATGCGGCACTAGGGATTCGAACCGCTGAACTGCTGACCTTTCTAATCAACAATACACTAGGTGAAAATGTGATCCTCCGTGAGCTGCACTGGCTACCTGTTGGTCTCCGGGTGCACTTCAAGGTCTTACTCACCACCTATAAAGCGCTCCATGGTAGTGGATCTGGCTATTTGAGAGACCGCCTTCTGCCAATTACCTCCCTGCGTCCCATCAGATCGCATAGAGTTGGCCTCCTCCGTATTCCATCCACCAGTCAGTGCCGACTGGCGACTACTCGGAGGAGAGCCTTCTCTGTTGCGGCTCCGACACTATGGAACAATCTCCCCGTGGAGATTCGTACCCTCACCACCGTCCAGGCCTTCCGCACAGCCCTCAAGAACTGGCTAACCCGTCAGGCCTGGGGATAATCTTATTTCGCCCCGCCCGAATGCTGAGTGAATGTTGAGTTTTTATTGTTTAATTTACTTTGTGCACATTTCTTTTCTTTTTTTGTATTGTCCTACACTCCCCTTCCTTTTTTGATTGTAAGCCGCCCTGAGTCCCCTCAGGGAAAAGGGCGGCCTATAAATAAACAAATCTAAATCTAAATCTAAATCTGATTGGATATGATTTGCAATTCACCCACTTGTTCAAACCCAACCGTTCTATTATATCCCATCTTTGGATCTCCAACTCTTCTTTCCATTCTACCCATAGCTATTATGGAGGTTAGGCTGCTAGACAGGGAGTGACTTAGAGTGGCCCTACCGCTTTCCAGGCTGAAAGGGGATGTAAACCTGATTCTAATCTGACACTTCATCATCACGCTGTTCCTCCATTTTATTATAATTCCCTCGGGTGCTTAGCTTCCACGTTTTCCTCCATCTGCTCTACAGAGAGAAGGCATTGCATTGGCATTCTGCAAATGCTCAAGGAATAGAAATTTTCAGCAGCTTGGTTGGTCAGCCTTGAGCTGGAAAGCATCTTCTGATCCCTGGACTGGGGACCAAGTCTAAGTAGCTCAGAATTGTGTCCAGAGGTGGAAATTCAGCCAGTTCTAGTGAACCAGTAACAGAAAATTTGCGTAGTTCGGAGAACCGGCAAATATCACCTCTGGCTGGCCCCGCCCCATCTATTCTCTGCCTGCTGAATCCCACCTGATCGGCTGTGTCTTCTTCTGTTGCCCTGCACAGGAGGATGGAGCTGGAAAGCAAGTTAGTGTGGTGGGGAGGGAATGGGGATTTTGCAGTATCGTTCCCCAGCTGCCCCACCAAGCCATGTTCACCAAGCCACGTCATGCTCACCATGTCACGCCCACCAAACAGAACCAGTAGTAACAATGTTGAATCCCACCACTGATTCTTTCTCTTAACCAGCTGAAGTGAAGATGAGGTGGAAAGGCCTTGTCTCTGCAGGCCAGGTACTCTAGCACACCAGTATGTCCTACGGTCTTGTGGGCGATGTGTCCTGACCCAAGGAAAGGACCCCCCAGGAAGAAGACTGACACATCAGCCTGTGTCTCCTTTACCCTGTGGCTTGCCTCCATCTTTATGGTACAGTTAGACCGGGCGGTGTGTGTGGGGGAGCACATACAGTGATCTCCTGTGGGATGTATTATAAATATTTGATAGGTCTAATGTAATCATATACAATCGATGAGGACAAGAATATATACACCCCAGTTTCTACCTCCTCTGCATCTCTTCTGTTCCTTCCCCGCCTCTCTCTCTCTTTCTTTGCCTTTCATTAATGCATTCTCCATTTTACATTATTTATTAACTTCCTTCCTTTTTTTTCCTTTTGAAAAAAATAAATAAATTAAATAACATTGGTTATCTGTCGTCTCAGACGCTCAGACTAAGCAGTTTAAAGGGTGGGAGGGTAGGAGGAGGAAGAATTGCTGCTGGTCTTCTATTTTTCTCTTATAATTTAGAAAGCTTTCCCTGCTGTTATAATGTCAGGGGCTGGGCATCGCCCCAGAGTTCCCTGTGTAATAGATTCCCCGCATCATCCTGAGATTCAGGCCTTTTCCTACTCGCTATCCCTCGGACTGATCTACTTCAAAGGGATATTGTGAGGTTGAAACAGAGGCAACTGTGCCACGGAGACTGGTTATGGGCCTTCTATCGAGGGTAGAATAAAATAAAATAAAATAAAATTTATTCTGGATACGGGATAGCCTCTTCTAAATGCTCTCTTTGGATGATGGGTGAACTCAATTTGCAGAGGGAATATAGCAGAGGTGGTATTCAGCAGCTTCTGACCAGTTCTGGAGAACCGGTAGCTGAAATTTTGAGCAGTTTGAAGAACTGATAAATACCACCTCTGGCTGGCCCCGCCCCTATCTATTCTCTGCCTCCCAAGTTCCAGCTGATCAGCGGGAAATGGGGATTTTGCAGTAACCTTCCTCTGGAGTGGGGAGGGAATGGAGATTTTACAGTATCCTTTCCCTGCCATGCCCACCAAGCCATGCCCACAGAACCAGTAGTAAAAAAAAATTGAATCTCACCACTGGCAGTGCCAGGTTAGCAGCTAGTATTAAATAAAAGAATGCAGTTTCAACATTTTTACTCTAGCTACTGCAGCAGTAGAATCAAATGAAACCATGCAGCATCAGCTACAAGGAAGTTGTCTATTCCAGTCAAGTTTTAGAATTTCAGAAGATCCAAGAGCCTCAATAGATGACTGGTTCTACCACTTCTATATTTTCTAGAGCCAATACATAGTGATCACCAACGCGGTAGAATGTGTAGCGTTCCAGAAGTTCCTGAATTACATCTCCCAACAACTATTGGGAATTAACTTCTAGTCACATCTGGAGAGCTTCATGTTCCTTATTTTTGTATAGGATAATAGGCCCATTGAAACAGTACCTGTAGTTGGCCTTTAAACATGGGGAATAGATAAGGGAGAAGACTTTTTCCAAGTCTTCCATCATTCTTGGTTCACTTTTATTTTTCTGCCTCTCCACTTCCTGAAGCCAGAATTCTGGGATCTGTGCCTGCTGGCCCAGACAAGCAGATGGATATGCAAGAGCAAACGAAGCAATGGTTGATGGTGAGCACTAAATTATTCATCTCCTGACAGTGTGGTATTCCGGTTCTTCTGTTCTCAATCAGCAGAAGAAGCCACAATGAGTTGAATGACTTGATATGGAGCATTCAGAGAACCTTTCCCTTCCCTAAAAGCTGGACTCTACAGATTAGGGACTCGCTGTGGTCTTCCTTTACTCTGGAAGCCACTTGATGTCTTCCATCCATTGTAGACCCAATTTCACCTTCCCCGGGGAGCCTAATGAATGTCCATGGATTGTGGGAGATGGAGTTCAAAACTTGTTGAGGGCTACCAGGTTATCTGATCATCCTCAGCCAGCAATCCTTTGGAAGCAGGGTTGTTTGCAGTTACTATCATTGGTCTAAAAATGGTAGGCAATGGCTGGGCAATCAAAACCCTACTCTTTTTTTTTTTACATTTGTGGAATGCTGATAATGTCCTTGTTTCAAAATAATGGGGATCTGAGTACAACATTTGGAGAAGGGGGAGGAAGAGAGAGGACTATAGGAAATACATTCCTGTTGTGACTCAGCAGAAACCTGTGAGTTGTTTCGGGATGCAGGATAATGAGCAGCTGTTGCTCGTTAGGGTCTTCTCCTGCGGATAAAAGACTGATGGTGCCAGGCCTTAGTTGCAGAAGTCAACGTCGTTCGTTTGTTCGTGAGTTCAGTTCCGTTCCTGTTCGAGTTAGTGTTCATGATTCAAAGAGGCACTTGGATAAGTGATTTGCTTTCTGTAAAACCTGGTTTGCTTAAGAGTTTTGTTTTTGCATTTGCTGTGTAACTTTTTGCCAGAGACTTTATCTATGTTTATTTTGGGCTCGCAGCCAGCTTGAGCCGGGACTGATAAAGATATTTCCTTTGAAGTTCTGTCTGGCTGTCGTTTGGGAACAAGCAAGGAGGGGGGTCAGAACAAATTCCTATATTTTTCCATTGGGTCCAACTTAGCCATTATGGTCTGCTCTGGCTAGGATCAGTTATCCGACACCATTTTATCATTTTACTTGTCTAACTGAAGCTATAGATTCCCTAAAGAAGAATCTCCACCTTATAGAGCTTTATAGAGAACTCACACCTCACAGACCCAGTTTGGTGTAGGGCAGTGTTTCTCAACCTTAGCGACTTTAAGTCCTGCGGACTTCAACTCCCAGAATCCCCCAGCCAGCCAGTCACTAAGGTTGAGAAACACTGGTGTAGGGGTTAAGGTGCTGAGTCAGAAACCAGGATCCTGTGAATTCTATTCCTGGCACAAGCATAAAAGCTGACTGGATGACTTTGGATCAATCACCAAAGTCCTACCTTAGGCATTACAGCCAACTGGGTGACTTTGGGCCTGTCCCTCTTTCTCAGCTTAACCCATTATTGTGGGGAAAATAGGAATCAGGAGAATTAGGTAGGTTTGCTGCCTTGAGTTACATAAACTGATAAAGGCAGGGTAAATATAAAATATAAAAAAATAACTATTAAAATCTCTCTATATAAAAATGGCTATGTGTGTGTATGTTCCAGCATAACTCTGGAATGCCTAGAGCAATTTCAACCAAACTTGGTACACAGGTGACTTACTCTCTGGAAACAAATCCTGCGGGAGTAATCCACCTCTAAAATCCCTCAGGGTCTATGTTCTGTTAGGATATAGGCTGTTGTGCCTTAAAATGACTTCTACTGTACTGTTTCTATTGTGTAGTGCAGTGGGGATTGCCATGGTAATGGCTTCACAGTACTCCACAAGGGGGATCCCTCTGGTAAGGGGGAAAATCCAACATTAGAAATTACATTTGGTCCAGACCTTTCCCCCCTATAAATAAATACCCAGGCAACACCAGGTTATCAACTAATATGTAAATAAAAATATAAAAAAATAAAAATGTATAAATAAAAATATAAAAATATACATCTATGTAAAAATATAAATCTATCAGGGAATTGTGCAGCCATTGTCCAAATGATGCCATAAATGCCAACACAAGCTTGTGGTTTTATATAAATAAATATATTTTACACCTATGTTTACAGCAAATAAGATAGTCAGGCACATCACTACATCATGAGGTAAATTGTCAGGTGAATCACAGAACACACAGAAGAAAAAAGCAGGAAAAAAGAGAAACTCCCCCTTTAAACCCAGCAACCAATCATAACATAGATTGCCTCATGCAGGAGCCCACACTCTCCAATCAATCAACTACTAGTGTGTGTTCTGGCCCATTATCCACTTTATTGTTCGAGCTATTCAACATCCATTAATTGTAAGCCGCCCTGAGTCCCCTCAGGGAAAAGGGCGGCCTATAAATGTTAAATAATAAATAAATAAATAAATAAATAAATGAAATCTTAACATAACTATGACTAAACAATGGGTGATTAGCTCTATCTGGATTCACTAAGAAGGTTGAGAACCTTCACAGGCCAGATGTGCTACAGACGTGCAGGACTACAACATTGATTGTGTCCCTCAACTATGTCACATGATGTCACCCATTATAGGATTGTGCCGAGTTGGGAGTGACAGCTAATGTATTCCTCCGTATTTTGAGGGAGCCTGTTTAGGGAAATCTGTTAGGACATAATTTTATATCTCAACTGACAGTCCAACTGGGAAATTCTCGATTTGTAATTCATATTGTTTTAGCCATTCATATGTTGCACCATCTGTCCCTGCCCCCTGTGTGATTGTAGTAGCACTCTCTTGCTTTTCCCCTCAAAGTATTAATGAAGGCTCATACATATGCATGTGCAACTCTTCTTCAATCACACGCAAGATCGGTGAAGCATCTTTTTTTTACAGGAGCTGCCATGTCTTTATTTACTTCTTTCTCTACCCCTCGTTGCTGTTGTGTTAAGGTCAGGAACAATTCCTCTAAACTCCCAAGAGGCAAAATAGAACTTCGAAGGTCTAAAGAAGGGGCAGCCAAATCTCCTTTGTTCCTGGTGTAAATGTCATTCCTTCAAGCTGCATGGACTCTGCTAACCTTCTTTACAGATTTATCCATTGGCCGAATAAACTTCATCACTTTAATTCTTTTACAATAGTATTATCCAATATTTCCTGTTTCAAGGACTACCTGTAGCTTTGAGGACTACCTGTTTGAAGGACTGCCTCTCACAATGAGAAGTGACATGCAGAACAGGATAAAAACTAGATGTGAATTAATTTAAGACAATTACAATTAATTATCAGTGCAGAAAGACTTGCAATACCCTTGACAAACATAGACTGAAGTTTCCAAAACCATTCGTCGTGATAAAAGTAAATGGTTGCTTTTTTCTTTTCTTTTTGAGGAGCCACATTTCATTTTGTGTATATATTTGGAGAACATGAAAGATTATGGAAACTTCTGAAGTCAGTTCAGTTGGTCTGAGTAATACCTAGCTATGATTTCTCAATTTCTCCTGATGAGTCTGTATGGCTTTCGTGGTGTTTGTTTGCTTAAACATGACTACAGTAACTCCAGGAGAAGATATAATATCTTTGGATACTCTTATTTTAGGATTACCTTAGCTCTGACATCTCTGTCGCAAGACACATCAAGAACAGCTTCTCCAGTCTGGTTGTCCTCCAGTGGTCTTCAAAGGACTTCAGAGAAGTGAACTTCACTCCCTGAATTTCAACCCAGTATACTGCTGCTAAGAATTCTGGGATGGCTAAGAAGTCCACACATCTGGATAATGTTTTGGTTTGGGGAGCCTACCCCAGGGTTAGTTGATAAACATATTCCCATGCTCCTCAAAAAAGAAAGTTTGTAGATATTTGGGCGAATGAATTCTTCAGTACCCTGGACAGCTCCCATTGATGGCTAAGGCAGTAAGTGCTGTTAATGGAAGAGTCTTTCCCTACCTTTCATTTCCAGATATTAGACTGTCCTGGCTCCATCTTTGAGAGTTGACTATGTTGGCTGGGGATTAAAGTAATTGTGTATTAAGAATTTTTGGGGCCGAAGGCTGGAATAGACTAGTCAGGTAATCTCCAACTCTTTAGCAAAAAACCATTTACTGCTGTAACTTCAACTGTGAACTAATCCAGTGCCTATGCAGCCCATTAGACCATCCAAGGCACAGCAAATCTTACTAGATTGTGTTAGGAATCCATGTGTGATTACTCTGCCCATTGTCCAACCAGGGCTTCTGGCCCTCATAAGCCTGATTGTCTCTCAGGTCAAGAAACTGCAAGCTTCCTTTTGCAAAATCTATTTAGGGAACCACTATAAAGGTCACCAACTTTCTAGCAATAGCCATGTCTTGCAAAAGGGGGTTGATACCATGTTCTTATTATTGTTTTGTTTCAGTGTGTGTGTGTGTGTGTGTGCGTGTGTGTGTGTGTGTGTACATGGTTTTATTGGTCTGTGACCACAAATAAATGTTTTGATTTACAAGGCCTTCTTGTAATGGTGTATTTTGTGATTTTCCATAAACAGTTGCTTTGTGGGGTACAACTAACCCCCTCCACTCCAGACTGGCTGTTTTATGCAGGTGCAAATATTTTACTCTTGAGATTGCAAAGTTGCCTCTGGCCTAGAAAGATGGGGGGGGGGTGCTTGCTTTGTCTTTTCCTAGCAATGGACCAAACTTCTGAAATCTGAACAGCATCCACCAAGCTTTGAACAGGGCAAAGGTGATGCTGTGCTTGCCGCAACTTCACTGCACTGAAGGAGAACAAACGAATGACACACTTATTGGATAATAGCACATTTCAAGAAGCAGCAACAATTTTGCACCATGGAAAATGGTAACATACATTCATGTAGAAGTCAGGGATGAATAGGAGCCAAGGTGGCGCAGTGGTTAAATGCAGCACTGCAGGCTACTGCTAGATCAGCAGTTCAGCGGTTCAAATCTCACCGGCTCAGGGTTGACTCAGCCTTCCATCCTTCCGAGGTGGGTAAAATGAGGACCCAGATTGTTGGGGGCAATATGCTGACTCTCTGTAAACCGCTTAGAGAGGGCTGAAAGCCCTATGAAGCGGTATATAAGTCTACTGCTATTGCTATTGCTATTGCTATGAATTTACCCCAACCATGGAACATGACTAGGGGGCAGTCACTTTCTCACAGCCCAACCTATATCACATCCTGTTGTAATGAGGGAAAGGGGAAAGAGGGCTGCTTGTGTAGGCCACCTTGCAATCCCGAGGCAAGGCAGAATATATCGGTAACAAATCGACAAAAGATCTAACCACACATCTGTGGCCAGCTCAGTAGACATCCATCCCCTCCCACCCCATTTCAACCCTCCCTTCCTCATCTTTGCAACCGCTCTCATTCGTGGGATAAATCCAGGATGCAACCTGTGCCAAAGATGCAAATTCTCCAGTTACTTAAATACAATTTTTTTTTTTTTTACAGTGGGGTGGCAGGAAATGCAGGGTGGCAGGAAATGCATTTTCAGTTTATCTGCAGCTATTGGATTACCAGGAAATGGCTGGCTGGCCAGGAGCCAAGCCTGTGCCTTAAAGTGATAGAGGAAGAGGAAGGATAGCAGGAGAGAGAGGGGGGGGGAGAGAGAGAAAAAATAAACTCACTGCCTAAAGAGCTAATAGTGCTCTGTTGGAACTCCTGACTCGATTGCAATGCAGTTGACCTCTGACCAATGAAAGAGTAGAAAGCAGAAACTGTGTGTGAGCAATATTCTTCTCTGTGTCTGCCTCTCTTTGCAGAGGGGGAGGGCAAGAAATACAATGAGCTACACAAGTAGATTTTTCTCTGAAAGCATCCATTCTTGGGCAGCCTGTCAAGCGACTTAAAATTAAACAACCTACAGCCAGGAGTAACCATCCATCAGTCACCTGATTTCAGGACACCCTATTGTCCTGTAGTTAGGTGACTGATGGATAGTTACTCTCTGAGTAACCATTCATAAGTTACAGTAACTATTCATCAGCTACAGATTGCCTAATGATTGGTGACTGTTCTGCTTTAAGCTAGCATGGCTTAGTGACTAATTGTGACTGGGAAGATCCTACTTCAGGTTGATGCTTAAGCCACGTGAAGTTTACACCAAGACAACTAAACACAAGGACTACGCCATCACTCTGCTAAACCTACGCCTTAGCCATCAC
This sequence comes from Thamnophis sirtalis, assembly GCF_051295495.1. Classification (NCBI taxonomy): domain Eukaryota; kingdom Metazoa; phylum Chordata; class Lepidosauria; order Squamata; family Natricidae; genus Thamnophis; species Thamnophis sirtalis. The sequence continues at coordinate 45,983,613 of NW_028261393.1, read as the reverse complement.
TCTGCTAAACAAATAATTCCCTCAACACTGTCAAACTGTCAAATCACTCTGCTAAACAAATAATTCCCTCAACACTGTCAAACTTTTTTTTTGGTCTTTGTACCCCCCTCCCCGTGTTTTGTAAGCCGCCCTGAGTCCCCTCAGGGAAAAGGGCGGCCTATAAATTATAATAAACACTCTAAACACTCTAAACTATTAACTAAGTCTGCATTACTGTTACTATTAGTCTTCTCATCGTTCCTATCACCCACCTCCTCCCACTTATGACTGCAGGACTGTAGCTTTGTTGCTTGTATCCTTACGATTGATATTGTTTCCTGGTTGCTTGTTGTATCTTAGGACTATCATTAGGTGTTGTATCTTATGATTCTTGATTAATGTTGTCTTTTTATGTACACTGAGAGCATCTGCACCAAAGACAAATTCCTCGTGTGACCAATTCACACCACAGAATAGAATAAAGAATTCTATTCTATTCTGTTGCACCTGGGTGACTTTAGTCCTGTCTCCCAGCCAGGGGTGGGTTTCAACCGGTTCGTGGCGGTCCCTGCGAACCGGTTGATCGGCAAACCCGGAAGTAAGTAACTTCCGGGAACGGCGAAGGGCCCACCCGCCCGCCCGCGCTCCTTACCCGGTTTTGACAAGTTCTGCACTTCCACGCATGCGCAGGACGCATACAGCGCCTGTGTGATCCTCCAGGAGCAGCTGGAGCATCGCACAGATGCTAGTACGCATGCGTGCACCGTGCACGTGCACGAGGATGCCGCCGGCCCCGTTCCAACCGAACCGGTTGGAACGGGGCGAGAAACCCACCCCTGCTCCCAGCCCACACTCTCTCTCCCATGGGGTTGTTTGGTGTGGGTGCAAATGCAGGGGAAAATACCCAATGGAGCAAATGCAAGATGCATATTTAACAAATAAGTCAGTTAGGCTTACTTTTTCTGGAGCTGCCCTTGTCTATTAGCATTTAAACAATTTAGTTCTATCCTGCCTTTATTATTTTTTTACAAATTACCCAATGCAGTGAACATATCCAAAAAAAACTTTCCTCCTCCTATTTTCCCCATCTAAGCCCTGTGAGGTCAGTTGGGCTGAGAGAGAATGACTGACCTGAAGTCACCCATCTGGCTCTCATGGCTAAGTTGGGACTTGAACTTTCCCTCTCCTGTTTTCTAGCCTGGTGCCTTCACCATTAGACCAAACTTGTTCTCTGCAGAAAGCTATGAATGGCCTGTGGTGTCCTCTCTTTATCTGGTAACACCTCAATGACCACTATAAAAAGAACATCTGCTTTTCATCTTGGAGGAAAGATGGGACAGAAACCAATCACATTTGGTACAGTTCTCCAGATCTCTCCAGATCTTTGTTTCTCAAGTTGTTGAGAACTCTGACCAGGCCCATCAATGTGGTAAGGACTGTAGGAGATGATGGGTGGAAGACGGTTGGGGGAAAAACCAGCTTTGCTAGTTGATCAAATATTTTTTTTCCAGTTCCAAGCTCCCATCGCTGGAGATTAAATCCAGGACTTTCTGATGCCACGCATGTCTTCTCTTCTAGCTGTCTCATTCCACTCCTGGTCAGCCGAGAAGACCAGCCCTCAAATATTTAGACCGGAAGGAGGAAAACTGTAAAAGTTTGCACTTTTAATAACTTCAAGGGAAACGGTAATGAATCTTTCCTGGATACCCCTAGAGATTTGTTAGAGCAAAATCTAATATTTTCTCAGGCGTTTAGAAGTGACGGTAGCGGCAATATCTTACACATGTCTTGCAATGACTTATCTCAAGAGATGGAGATTCAGTGTCAGGTTAGGTTGGAACTTTAAATTTTCCCTGGAGGGACATGGGGAAGGGAAGCTCTCTTGATGAAGATGGTTGTGGGGAAGGAAAGAGCAATCTTTTCCTTATTAAGAGCCAAGGAACTGAGATACTGGTAAATATAATAAACTAGCTGATAACCCAGCGTTGTCTAGGAATTTATTTATAGGGGGAAAATGTCCAGACCAAACGTAATTTCTAATGTTGGATTTTTTTCCCTTACCAGAGGGAGCCCCCTTGTGGAGTACTGTGCAGCCATTACCATGGTAACTCCACTGCACTGTACAGCAGAAACCATTTTATAGCAGTACAGTAGAAGCCATTTAAAGGCACAACAGGCTATATCCTAACAGAACACACACCCCGAGGGGTTTTAGGGGTATCTTACCCCCACAGTATTTGTTTCCAGAGAGTAAGTCATCTGTGTACCAAGTTTGGTTGAAATTGCTCGAGGCGTTCCAGAGTTGTGCTGGAACACACACAGACACACACACACACACACGACCATTTTTATATACATAGATAGATAATGGGAGGTGAGAACTCAGAAACTATCCTCTTATGAAAGTAATGAAAGGTAAACACTTCTGTTTTCGGCTGCCCTGCCCCTTTCTAGGACTCAATCCAGCTCTGGGGGATGCTGGATTTCAGCGCACACAGGAAATAAGCTTACAAATGCTCTCTCTGTCTCCTTTGCCAACCTCAATGGCGATTTATTGGCCTTCCTGCAGCTTCTTCCATACCCTTTCAGTCCACCCTTGTCTTCTCAGCACAATTTTGGTTTGGCAGAAGCATCCGAGGCTCATTTGGCAAGCGGCTTCCAGGATATCTCTCTTTGGGCCACCGGGTCCTCCTCTGCCATTGGGTCTGCCATGAAGCTAACTCAAGCCAAAGATGGATAACAGCCCCCGGGAGTTTCACACACCCCACCCCACTGGTGGGTTTCAAAAAACTTTCGAACCTACTCTGTGGGTGTGGCCTCCTTTGTGGGCGTGGCTTGCTCACCATGTGACCTGGTGGGAGTGGCTTGCCGGCCATGTGTTCTCTCTCTCTCTCTCTCCTTCCTTCCTTTTGTCTCTCTGTCCCTTTTTCCTTTTTTTCTTTCATCTCTCTCACTTTTTCTTTTTTTCTTTATTTATTTCTTCCTTTCTTTCTCTTTCTCTCTGTGTGTTTGTGTGTGTGTGTGTGTGTGTGTCAGTGGTGGGTTTCAAAAAATTTTGGAACCTCTTCTGTAGGTGTGGCCTGCTTTCCAGGTCCACTGGTGGAACCTCTTCTAACCGGTTCGGTAGATTTGATGAACCGGTTCTACCGAACTTGTGCGAACTGGTAGGAACCCACCTCTGCCCCACCCCTACCGCTACCCCTATGTTGCACGAACTTTCCTGCCTGTTGGAGGGTGGGGAATTACAAAATTTAACAGATTAACAGAGTTGGAAGGGACCTTGTAGGTCATCTAGTCCAACTCCTCACCCTAGTAGGAGACCCTATACCATTTCTGACAGAGGGCAGTCCAGTCTCTTCTTGAAAGCCTCCAGTGATGAAGCTCCCACAACTTCCGAAGGGAACTTCCGTTCCATGGGTTGGTTGCTCTCACTGTCAGAAAATGTCTCCTTCTTTCCAAGTTGAATCTCTCCACAATCCATCATATCATTTTTAAACACTGTTCCTGAATATTACTGGGTTGACGGTTCTTGGCTTTGGGCCTTTTTTCTTCCAGCAGTATTTTTCTTTCCACCTTCTTTTTTATTGATGTTCCATTTGAATTATTACGACTTCAGGTAGCCACGCTTATGGAGATTCAGGTTGTACATTTCATAAATAAATTGGCTTCAGAGGACTTATTTTTCAACAAGCTGTGGGCGTAGGATGGTGCTGCAATTCCTCTCCGTCCCGTTTTAAAACGCAGTTTGGGGGCATTTCCATCATCCTCAAAAGAACTGGCTTTGTCTTCCTGCCTTCCAGATCTATTTCCCTGCTTTATTGTCTATTTCTTTGTTCCCTTCTGTTAAAATCCCCCTCCCTCTTTTTATAAGAACTTTGAGAAACTGGAAAAGTTGCTCTCAGATTTTTTTTTTTTGCAGAGACAGGCAAAGACGGAGGGAATGACTAAGAAACGGAAGGCAGTGGAGATCCAGAGCAGAGCAGTTTATTAAAGTTTAACAGCCTAGAAGCCCCACATGGCTATATTTAGCCCTAGATAGGATGTCAGCTGTGAAAATAGCGGATTGGCAAATGGTGATGTTGTCCCACCCGCTCTGGTAAGGCAGGATGCTCTCAGCTTCGCCCCACCTCATCGCAGCAGCTGACTTTCACAAGAATTCACCTTCTGAAGCTTCTCATCTTCTCCTTCTTCTCCTCCATCCTGGTCCTCAGCCAAGGAAGCCAACGCAGTAGCAACTGTTGTGTGCCCAGCCCTTGCCAGAAACATCAGCCGCTCTCAGATGGCCTCAGGAGAAGGGGATGAACCATTGACTTTCCTCGTCAGGAGGTCACCAAAGAGGATCACGGGTGGTTTCTGGCTGCAATTACTACCGGTTCGGTAGTAAACAAAATTTGCAAAAAAAAATAATTACATTTTTTTAATGAAGATTGTTCTGCGCATGTGCAGAACAGAAAACCAAGATGGCGCCGCTGATCACAGAACCGGTGCCGGAGTTACTGCCTATTCGGCCAAACCGGACTGAATAGGTTGGAACCCACCTCTCATCATGTGACCCCCGGGACTCTGCGGCCGTCATAAAGACCCAGGAGTTGCCCAGCACCTGAATGTTGATCACGTCACCATGCCAAGGTTCTAACTGTGAAAATAACGGTCGGAAGTCCTTCTTCTCCCCCAGTGGCGTTTGAACAGTCACTGAATGAATTGTTGTACGTTGTACCTGCGCTTTTTGTCAGGGCGACTTCTGTGATTTTTAGGTCTGTAAAGAAGAAGTTGGCCGGGAAAAACAATAGACATTCAGGGATCAGGTGGGAGATAAATTATTGTTTTGGTTGCCACATTGTAAAAAAGAGATGTGGAGACTTTAGAAAGAGTGCAGAGAAGAGCAACAAAGATGATCAGGGGGCTGGAGGCTAAAACATAGAGAATAGTTGCTGGAATTGGATAGGTCTAGTTTAATGAAAAGAAGGACCAGGGGTGATATGATAGCAGTGTTCCAATATTTGAGGAGCTACCACAAAGAAGACCGGGGTCCACCTATTCTCCAAAGCAGTACTCTGTCCCTTCCAACTCTGTGATTCCATTCCATTCTGCTCTAGTTATTTTCCTATTCTTATTCCTATTCTATTCTGCTCTGCTCTGTTCTGTTCTATTCTACTCTACTCTACTCTACTCTACTCTACGCTACGCTACGCTACGCTACGCTACGCTACTCTACTCTTAATTTATGAGCCTTAATTTATCCCACCTCTTCTCCTGTAACATTGACCCTATCAGGCTGAGTTGGAGCACTCAGAAACACATAGGGGGCCTGACATTGTCTCCTAAATCACCAACTACAGCTTCAGAAGGTAGAGCCCAAGCCGTCTATCTGCAAAACCAAGTCAAAGGACATTTTAAGCCAACTAGGTTTTCCCTCTCAGACAAGGCACTTTCTGTCCTAGTGTCAATCATTCTCACAGGGAAATTGTTTCCCCAGATTAAAAAAAAAAGTAGTAAGTGGACTGGACAAAAGAGAGCCGAGGTGGCGCAGTGGTTAAATGCAGCACTGCAGGCTACTTCAGCTAACTGCAGTTCGGCTGTTCAAATCTCACCGGCTCAGGGTTGACTCAGCCTTCCATCCTTCCGAGGTGGGTAAAATGAGGACCCGGATTGTTGGGGGCAATATGCTGACTCTGTAAACTTCTTAGAGAGGGCTGAAAGCCCTATGAAGCGGTATATAAGTCTAACTGCTATTGCTATTGCTATTGTTGACCCTTTTTATGCATAAAGGATACCATGTTCAATGCTAATATCTAAGTTTTCTTTTTGGTAAAACCCAGCAACCTTCTTTCAATGATCTATGTTAGTGGAAGTAAAAAAAAAATCCTCTTGTGTAAAGGTTTTTTTAATTATTATTATTGAATTTTTTTATTTTGTTACATAAACAACACATGCCCACACCAGTGGGAAAACAAAAAATCAAGACACAAAAAAGACAAAAAACAAGGCAGGGAAAAAAAAAAGAAGAAACAAAAGGAAAAAAAACACAGGTATATATTATTAAAAAGTATATCAGTTGGTTACAACATGTTTTGGTGCATCTCTTCCATTAATTCATATTAGTTCAAATATCTTGACTCAAATGTTTACCATATTGACATCATTATACCTCCACTTTTAGTTGACTACAGTTATTTAGACATCTTTCCTCCTTAACTATGCCAAAGATTTAATCCATAACCACATGCTAACATTTCATTTACTTGTTTGTAAAATCCTCTATTAACATCAAATCCTCATATCCTGTTTTAGCTAAACATCCATAATATTTAATACCAAAAGTTCCATCTTCCATGTTTTTATATGGTCTGGATTTCATATATTGTCTGGATTTCATATATTAAAGGATTGAATCAGTTGTGTATTGATCTGACCTGGATCTTGTCTTTTTTTCTTTTTGTTCATTTTAATAGCTATTTGTTCACTGTGATGTATAATTTTTAATTCTAAATGCTCGTTGCATTTTTTTGTTCAACGCTGTAAAATTCCAGTATAATCATAAACCACCGTGAGACATTTTATAAATAGATAAATAATAAAGTTCAGCATAATTGCAATCCCTCTAAGTGTACATTTGTTTTTTTAAAAGGGGGGGAAGCTTGTATTTACCCCCCCCTTCTATTTCTTTTTACTTAGCTTGATTAATGACAAGAAAAAGGAAGAGAACATCTTGCTGAAAAACAAAAGAATTTCAAAAATTCTCTGGAGTGGACTGGTATTCTCACACTTGTTTACTGATGAGATGGCTGAGGGTTGTGTGTGTGTGTGTGAGAGAGAGATACTGTCTTGTTTTCATGACAAAGCCATCTGACCCGTGGCCTGGAATCTCCCTAGATGAAATTCCAAGGGATTCTCTATCTAACATGCCTGGACTGAGAAAGAAAGATTGACCAAGTCAGTTCTCTGTTTCAATGGAAACTACTACTACTACTACTACTACTACTACTACTACTACTACTACTACTATTACTACTACTACTACTACTACTATTTCTTCTTCTTCTTCTTCTTCTTCTTCTTCTTCTTCTTCTTCCTCTTCTTCTTCTTCTTCTTCTTCTTCTTCTTCTTCTTCTTCTTCTTCTTCTTCTTCTTCTTCTTCTTCTATTTTTCTGTGGGTATTTTGGTCCACCAGTGGACCAAAACTCACTGGAAAAGGCAGTTGTGTTTGGAAGGGTCAGCAGTAAAAGGAAACAAGGCTGCCAGAAAAGAGGTGGTGAGGTGCCATCAAAGCTGACACAGACCAGAGCAAAGAAACAATCGAAAGAAAAAAAACCAGTAAGAAAAAATTAGAAAATGTTGGAGAGAGCTGATCTGTGGAATCGACAGAGATTGGATACGATTGAACAGATAGCTTCTTCTTCTTCTTCTTTCTTTTTCTTTCTTCTTCTTTCTTCTTCTTTCTTCTTCTTCTTCTTCTCCTCCTCCTCCTCCTCCCCCTTCTTTTCCTCCTCCTCTCCCCCATCTTCTTCTTCCTCCTCCTCTCCTTTTACTCTTTCCCTCCTTCTCTTTCTCTCTTTTTCTTCCTTCTCCTCCTCCTCTTCCTCTTCCTCTTCCTCTTCCTCTTCCTCTTCCTCCTCCTCCTCCTCCTCCTCCTCCTCCTCCTCCCCCTCCCCCCTCCTCCTCCTCCTCCACTACCACCACAAATATTCAATGTTCTTTTTCAATGTTTCCTCCATAAAGCCAAGCACTTATTTCGGGGGTCAAGAGAAAATAAAACCCTGTCTTATTTTTGGGGAAACACAGTACTTGGAACCTCGTCATAAATTGTCTATCTTGGTCGGGGAGAATTTTTTAACTTCCTTGTTAAAGACAGTTTTAGTTCTCATTGGAAAGTGGGGGCGGACATGACTGGGGAACCTCTGCTCCCTTCGGTGGTGGTGGTGGTGGTGGGGTGGGGGGAGCTGGTCCTCCACTCCACCTCAGTAGCCAGCTACAAGTCATTCTCTCTTTCCTCTTTAGTGCATTCTGGCTGATTCATGGCAGTTTATTATTGGATTGTGAAAGCAGAGTCTGGGCTGGATAGTAAATGGAAAGACACACACAGGAAGGGGAAAAAAATAGAAAAGAAAAGGCAGAGAAAGTGCTAATGGATCTCGGAAATAGCTCCCTGCTTTCCTCTCCCCATGCTCGTTTGGACGAGGAAGCTTGGAACTTTAGGAGTTTCTTGGCTCCAAAATTAGCTTCTTAGTCTTTTTTTTTTTTAAATCAGCATTTTGAACATTAAGAGGAAGCCAGGGAGAGAAATGGCTCATCAGAAAGAAATCAGGAACCCAGTTAGCCCACCCATCCCCTATGATTGATAAAGGAATCGTAGCAGTTTGATCCGTGATCCAATGTCTTTTAAAAATGATACCTTCTTGTTCTTGGGTTGAATCAGGTGTCATTCAAACTGCTGCCTTAAAGAGAAACTTGCTGTGCTCATGTCTGAATCAGAAAGGAAAAAATGGATAGATGGACACATGGAGGGAGGGAGAGAGAGAGAGAGAGGATGGGAAGGAAGGAAGAAAGAGGGAAGGAAGTAAAGTAAAGTAAAGGAAGGAAGGAAGGAAAAGAGTAATGAGAATGAGAGAATGAAAGGAAATGGGGGAGAAAGGGTATGAGGGAGAAAGGAAGACAGAAAGGCAAGCAGGCAGGAAAGAAGAAATGATAGGAATGAGAAAATGGAAGGGAATGAGGAAGGGAGGAAGGAAATGAGGGAGAAAGGAAGGCAGGAAGAAAGGAAGGCAGGAAGAAAGGAAGGAAGGAAGGAAGGAAGGGAGTTAATGAGGAAGGGAGGAGGGGTATGAGGGAGAAAGGAAGACAGAAAGGCAAGCAGGCAGGAAAGAAGAAATGATAGGAATGAGAAAATGGAAGTTAATGAGGAAGGGAAGAAGGAAATTGAGGAGAAAGGGAGGCAGGAACGAAGGAAGGGAGGAAGTCAATGAGGAAAGGAGGAGGAGAATGAGGGAGAAGAAGGCAGGCAGAAAGAAAGTAAGTTAATGAGGAAGGGAATGAGGGAGAAAGGAAGGAAGGAAGGAAGGGAGTTAATGAGGAAGGGAGGAGGGGTAAGAGGGAGAAAGGAAAACAGAAAGGCAAGCAAACAGGAAGGAAGAAATGATAGGAATCAGAAAATGGAAGTTAATGAGGAAGGGAAGAAGGAAATTTAGGAGAAAGGAAGGCAGGAACGAAGGAAAGGTGGAAGTCAATGAGGAAAGGAGGAAGGGAATGAGGAAGAAAGGCAGGCAGGCAGAAAGAAAGAAAGTTAATGAGGAAGGGAATGAGGAGAAAGGAAGGCAGGCAGGCAGGAAACCTAAATCCCTGGAGGCTGAACCGGCTGACTTGCCAGAGTATTAACACAAAAGTTATTCTTGCTTCCTATTTGCAGCTAAACCTCAATTCAAGAAAATATAAAGTAGTTTCCCTTTGCTCTCCAGAAGCTGCTCCAGTTAAGTGGCTGTAAGTGCTACAACGAGAACATTCATTTCATTGAACTTCATGCAGTTTCCTTCTCAAGAGGTGTGCGCCACAATCCTTATGCAAAGCAAACTTTCCCCAAATAGAGAATGTACGTCTTTCTTGGGCAACCTATGTAACATGCATGACAATATAATCACACAGGGCGGGAAGTTGTATGCACGCAAAAATACACACAAAATGGAACCCGGAAAAACCAGACACAGTGCTGAGGGTCATCTGTTCAGATTCTGCACCCAGCTTATATGCAGTCCAATGTTTCTCAGCCTTGGTGAGGTGTGGACTTCAAGAATGCTGGCTGGGGATTTCTGGGAGTTAAAGTCCACACTTCTTAAAGTTGCTGAGACACCGAATCGCCAAACCTGTTAAGACTCTGGAAAGAGTGCAGAGAAGAGCAACCAGGATGATTAGGGGACTGGAGGCTAAAACATACGATGAACGGTTGCAGGAACTGGGCATGGCTAGTTTAGTGAAGAGAAGGGCCAGGGGAGACATGCTAGCAGTCTTCCAATATTTGAGGGGCTGCCACAGAGAGGAGAGAGTCAAGCTATTTTCCAAGGCACCCGAAGGCCAGATAAGGAATCATGGATGGAAACTGATCAAGGAGAGATTCAACCTGAAAATCAGGATAAATTTTCTGACAGTGAGAGCAATCAACCCATGGGACAGAAGTTGCCTTCAGAAGTTGTGGGGGCTTCATCTCTGGAGGCTTTCAAGCAGAGATTGGACTGCCATTTGTCAGAAATGATGTATAGTCTCCTGCTTGGGCAAGGGGTTGGACTAGATGACCTACAAGGTCCCTTCCAACTCTGTTAATCTGTTAAAGCTGTCCAGCCCACATAAGTTGGTGTCTGATTTTCCCTCCCACCTCCATCCTTCTGCTTCCTTCTTTCTAGATGTGATCTGCTTAATTGCAGAAGCAAAGGAACTGAGTTTTCTATTGGTATTATATTACTAACATAAGTACCATAATGTCATTATATAGATGATGTTCTAACCAGAAGAGGATTTGCTCCTAAATTATCAAGACTATTATGATGGATAAAGATGACTCCACCTGTTCTACATAGGTGTTTACCTTCATTCTGTTGCCACAACGACCCTGTGAGGTAGAATGGTTAAGAAACTGGCCCAAAGCTACTTAAGAGTATATCTATGACCAAGGATGGACCCGAATCCAGATCTCAGTATTCTTATTATCTATGGAGATTCTCAGTCATCCAGGTCATGGTTGTCCCAAAGATGCTTTTTTCAAGAGGCAACTGGACTTTCTGGTTTTTTTCTTTGAAGTCATTTCGCTTCTCATCCAAGAAGCTTCTTCAGCTCTGACTGGCTGGTGGGGAATGGAAAATTGCAGACTGCAGGAACCATTTTTGCTTCAGTTTGAGATGCAGAAGAATGCAAACGACCAGCTATCTGCAAAGAGTATGCATCCTTACACACACACACACACACACACACACACACACACACACACACACACACAGACACACACCAGCCAGTCAGAACTGAAGAAGCTTCTTGGATGAGAAGCGAAACACCTTCAAAGAAAAGCAAGAAAGTCCAGTTGCCACTTGAAAAAGCATTTTTGGGGGGACAGTATTCTTATTCTTAACAGCTACATTATATTGGCTCTCAAGGAGATTCTTGCAGTTTTAGATTGCGTGTTTCTTATTTTCTGCTTAAAGTTCTTTTCCAATGCTAATACAATGCAGTTTATTGAATTTTCGGCAGGATCTTATGGCTTAGCATGTTGCAGACAGCCAATTGTGATTTGTTCAATAAACCATGATTAAAACAGGGGTTAAGCCATGGCAGTTCTCGCAGTGTGTTAAGAATCCTGGATTTCAAAGCCAGCTTTTGAGGTTTCTCACCCATGGGTATTTTTCTCTGATCTTTCCCTGCTGGGAAACTCCAATGCTCAGAAATCATCTTCCCTTTCTTTCTAATGCACCAGACCTTCCTGTTGTGTGGTAACATATTCAGGATGATAAACTGTCCGATCTTTGAGCTCCCCCCCATCCAATTGATCTGAGCGTTTAAAAGCTCCAATAATGCATGTGTGCTGAGAACTCAGGTGCATTCTCTCTCTCTCTCTCTCTCTCTCTCTCTCTCTCTCTCTCTCTCTCTCTCTCTCTCTCTCTCTCTCTCTCTCTCTCTCTCCCTCCCTCTCTCTCTCTCTCTCTGATTGTTTATTTTATTTGTCGCTGCTACTTTCACGTTGTTTCCGACCAACAACCTCTTCCCCCAGATCAGTTGGGATGGAGGCGGTGGGCGGGGAAGAGACAGGAAGGGAGACTTTGCCCATAAGTGCAAAAGCATAAGGGGTTGGCATAAACCTAAAAGTGGGCATAAGTGCACCAGCGTTCCTAACGTCTCTTTTCTTTCTGCCCCCATTTATTTGTACCCATTTCCTGGGTTCTCATTCATGTTTATTCTTATTCCTGTTATCTTGTACCTGTGTGACCAACTAAATAAATAAATAAGTAAATTAGCAAGCAAGGAAGGAAATAAGTAAATAAATAAATAAGCAAATAAGTAAATTAGTAAGTAACTAAGTAAGTAAGCAAGGAAATAAATAAATAAATAAATAAATAAATAAATAAATAAATAAATAAATAAATAAATAAATAAATAAATAAATAAAGTCCAAAGGCACGGTCGTCTCCGGGATTTTTTATATTTTTTTACAAAGGAGGGATCAACGCAATTGATCGGACGAGACTCGGTCCCCAGGACTGAGCCATCCCCGCTTGCAAGACTGGCGAACGGGGGTCTCTCTCTTTCTCTTCCCCCCTCTCTTCCCAGCCGCCCCAGCCTCGGCAATTCGTGCGGTTCCGCCGCTGGCTGTTTGCGTGGCAGGCAGCCCGGTTGGAAGGAGCGGGCGGCGGGCGCGCGAGAGCGGGGGAGCTCCCTGCGGGGACGCCTTAATGGGCCGATTCCATTTCAACGCAATGACGCCACTTGGAGAGCATTAATTGCTCCAGGAAAGTAAGAGAGGTGGGGGGGGAGAGAGAGAAGAAAGAAGAGAGAAAGAGTAGAAAAGAGAGGGAGAGGGAGAGGGGGAGATAGAGAGACGGAAGGTGAGGGGAGAGAGAGAGAGAGAGAAGAAAGAAGAGAGGAGAGAAGAGAGGGAGAGGGGGAGACAGAGAGAGAGGGAAGGAGAGGGAGAGAGGGAGAGAGAGGGAGAAAGAGAAGAACGAGTAGAGAAGAGAGGGAGAGGGGGAGGGGGAGATAGAGACGGAAGGTGAGAGGAGAGAGAGAGAAGAAAGAAGAGAGGAGAGAGAGAGAGAAGAAAGAAGAGAGGAGAGAAGAGAAGAGAGGGAGAGGGGGAGACAGAGAGATACGGAAGGAGAGGGAGAGAGAGAGAAGAAAGAAGAGAGAAGAGAAGAGAGTAGAGAGGGAGAGGGGGAGAAAGAGAGAGGCGGAAGGAGAGGGAGAGGGAGGAGAGAGAGAGGAGAAAGAAGAGAGAGGGGGATGGGGAAATAGAGAGGGATGGGGAGGGTGAGGAACGCAGGGAGGGAAGAGAAGAGAAGGGGGAGGAGTCAGGGGGCGGTGTCACCACCCCTCTCTTTTCCCCTCCCCTCTCTCCATTCACAAAGCGCGCCCCCGAGCGCTCTTTACATTCACAAAAAAAAGAGAAAGCCAGCCGCCGCCCCTTCGAGGCCTCGTCTCCGCCCCGTAGGGAGGTCCCTTCCCAGCCTCATCCGGAGCCGCTGCGCTTTCGCGGGAGACGGCGCGGCTTTTCCTCGCCGCTGGCGGCGTCCCTTGGCTGCCACCCGGGGGAGGGGGAGAGCGCCCGGCCAGACGCCCGGAGAGCGGGAGCGACGTCGAGGTAAGCTCCCAGGCATCCCGGCGGAGACCTCATCCGTCCGGGGCTCGCTTCGGGGTCTCCGGTGGCTTTTTGGCAGCGCAGCCGCCTCTTGGCTCCGGGTTGCGGGGCAGGTGGAGCGATCTAGAGCCTCCTTGGGTCTCCCAGCCCTGGACGCGGAACGCAGGACGCAGGGGACACTTCTCTCCCGGAGAGCCGACGGCTCCTGCTCCTAATCAGACGGCCCTTTTTGGCTGCACCCGCTGGCAGGGATTTGCGAAGCCCCGTCCGTTCCACGAGGGATTTTTTTTCCCCCTGGGTGTGGAAGCTGTCTACGGGAACTACCAATGGGGGAAACCCGACCACCTTGGCGCTTGGGGCGTCCTCTCTGCGCTCTTGCCGTTGGGTGGGTGGGGTCGCTCTTTGGAGGGAGAGGGCGAGCCGCAGAGGGCGCGGGGGGGGTGGTTTGGAAGGAGCCGCGATTCCCCCCCCCCCCTGCTCGTCCCTCCGACGGGGCTCAAGGTGCGACTTTATTCCTTCTTCGTCGAGACCTCAACCATTCGGGCTTTTGACCCGAATGGACAAACCTCGATTCTGCTGGGGATCTAACCGGGTTTAAGAATCGAACGTTAGACCCCTGTCTAACAAGAAGGGGTGTGTGTGTGTGTGTGTGTGTGCGTGCGTGTGCGTGTTTGTGTGTTGGACTTTCCAGCTTGTGGAATCTTGCTTTTTTCTCACTTCCCTCCCCACAAAAAGAAAAAAAAGAAGATGTATATGGATTGAAGAACTAAAACTAAAAACCATCGTTTAGAATTCACGAATGTTGCAGCCCGGGTGGGGGGGGGGTGGGGGATATTGGTGGAAGGAGAATTCCGAATTGAGTGGAATTCTGCCCTATTCTGCCCTCCCAAGAATTAGGAGCAGGAGAACGGACGGCCGAGAGAAGGCGAGAGATGCTCTGCGGAGCTACTGTTCAATTGGGAGAGGTGGGCATTGCAATCCAAATCTTCCTCCTGACCACTGGGACGTTGCGCGATCCCAAATAATCCGACAGGTGTTTGCTTTTTTTTAAAAAAAAAATAGTATTCCCAATGCTCAAGAAAGTGGCGAGGCTTATGGATCTCTTCGGGCAACAGGACTGGGAAATTCTCCGACGATTTGACTGTTACGGGTAAAATAGCTCGATGAAATGTTCACCTGGAGAGGTGAATCTGCCTTGGAGTAATGGATGGGTTCTCTCTTGGCGTCTTAGAGGTTTCTTGGGAGTCTACTGGAGGAATTGGGTTGGGGGGGGGGGTCTTCTTGGTCTTTTCTACCAAACTTTAAGCTCTTGGGGGATGGCAGAATGTGGATGGTGTGGATGTAGCTGCACTAAAAAAAATAGGGTGCTCTCTTCATCATTCTATGTATTCCTGAAGTAGGCAAAATGCAAGCTCAACTGAGGTTTGGATAGATTGTCGGAACGGGAGACAGAAAATAATTTGGGAAAGGGGGAAAACCCTGTTATCCAGTAGTTTTGAAGGAGACCCATGGATTCCCTGGGGCAGTTAGGCAAATAGGAAACCGGGAAAGGGGGCTGGCTGAGCAGCTTGGGGGTGGGGGAATGATCCAAGGCTAGATGATCAAGGATGTTAATGAAACAAGGGGAAGATATTTCTTGGGAAGAAGGCATTTTGTGAACAATTTTGCAAGCCCGTATTTTGGTCCACCAGTGGACCAAAACTCACTGGAAAAGGCAGTTGTGTTTGGAAGGGTCGGCAGTAAAAGGAAACAAGGCTGCCAGAAAAGAGGTGGTGAGGTGCCATCAAAGCTGACACAGACCAGAGCAAAGAAACAATCGAAAGAACCGGTTGGAGAGAGCTGATCTGTGGAATCAACAGATATTGGATACGATTGAACAGATAGCTTCTTCTTCTTCTTCTTCTTCTTCTTCTTCTTCTTCTTCTTCTTCTTCTTCTTCTTCTTTTTCTTCTTTTTCTTTTTCTTCTCCTCCTTCTCCTTCTTCTCCTTCCTCCTCCTCCTCTAAATAAAGGAAATAAAGACTATATTATTATTCTTCCTCTTCCTCTCTTCCTCCTCCTCCATTTATTTTGTACAATGACATTGAAGACTATACTATCCTCCTCCTCCTCCTCCTCCTCCTCCTCCTCCTCCTCCTCCTTCTTCTTCTCCTTCCTCCTCCTCCTTCTCCTCCTCCTCCTCCTCTAAATAAAGGAAATAAAGACTATATTATTATTCTTCCTCTTCCTCTCCTCGTCCTCTTCCATTTATTTTGTACGATGACATTGAAGACTATACTATCCTTCTCCTCCTTCTTCTTCCCCTTCTTCTTCTTCCCCCCTTCTCCTTCCCCTCCTCCTCCCCTCCTCCTTTTCCTCATTCTCCTTCTACCATCATCATTTTAGAGAAGGGTTTTGTTTTTTTTAAAGGAATCAACCTGATTGCTTGTCATTAACCATTGGCAATCCCTTGAGCCGGCTCTTAATTGTAAGAGTCTTCTATTATAATAATAATAATAAAAATCCATCACCTTTGGTCTAGTACCAACCAGCCCATCACTGCCACTAACCAGCAAAGTAGGTTAGTGGCCAGTGATTTGTCCGTGGCCGTTCCTGCTACAGCCTTCTCCTTGTTTCTCTAGAAGAAGGTCTGGGTCTGTGGCAGGAGCTGAGAGCCCTTGAGATACCACAACGAAGATTTGGATCCAGGAAATTCTGCCTGCAGCTAGTGGTTACATCAGCATTCATTGATTGGGAAATTTGCAGCCAGAGGAGGGACCGTTTCCAAATTCATTCATTGGGACCACGCCCTCGCGGAGGGCATTGAGCAAGCTTCCAAAAGGAGGCTCCCAGGAAAGAGGAAACAGATAGAAAAGTTGCTACTTGTTGGGCTTTTAAGCTGGTTTTTCAATCTGATTCTCGGCAACTGAAGGATTGGCAACGGATTGCATGGAAAATGACCAGGATGATTATTCTCCTAAGACGTCCTATCATTGGCATAGGAGGAAAATGATGACTTGGACCAGGCAGTCCTCGACTTATGACCGCAACTGAGCCCAACATTTCTGTGGTTAAGTGAGACATTGGTTAAAGTGAGTGTTGCCCCATTTTACCACCTTTCTCGCCACAGTGGTGAAGTAAACCACTGCATTTGAGCTTATTAACCCGGTTGTTAAGTGAATCACCCCCCCCTCCCATGGCCTTTGGCTTCTCAGAAGGTCGCAAAAGGGGATCACATGACCCCAGGACACGGCGACCCTCATAAATATGAGCCAGTTGCCAAACGTCTGAATTTTGACCGGGTGACTATGGGAATGCTGCAAAAGTCGGAACTGTGAAAAACGGTCATAAGTGTCTTTTCTCAGCGCTGTTGTGACTTTGAATGGTCACTAAAGGAACTGCTGTAAGTTGAGGACTACCTGTATAGAGTGGAAGGGGTGCTGTGGTGGCGCCGTGGTGAGAGTGCAGTACTGCAGGCTACTGCTGCTGACTGCCGGCTGCCTGCATATTTGGCAGTTCGAATCTCAACAGGCTGAAGGTTGACTCAGCCTTCCCTCTTTCCGAGGTGGGTAAAATGAGGGCACAGATTGTTGGGGGCAATAGACTCTGTAAACCACTTAGAGAGGGCTGGAAAGCACTGCACAGCGGTATATGTCTAAGTGGTATTGCTATTGCCCTTCCTTCCTTCCTTCCTTCCTTCCTTCCTTCCTTCCTTCCTTCCTTCCTTCCTTCCTTCCTTCCTTCCTTCCTCCCTCCCTCCCTCCCTCCCTCCCAGTTAGAATGCAGTATTGCAGGCTAACTCTGCCCACTGCCAACAGTTCAATCCTGAGGCTAAAGTTGACTCAGCCTTCCATCCTTCCGAGGTGGGTAAAATGAGGACCCAGATTGTTGGGGGCAAGAGGCTGACTCTGTAAAACCACTTTTAGGGGGTCTGTAAAGCACTGTAAAGTGGTATAAGTGCTATTGTTATCTGCAGAAATGAGGTGTCGAATGCAGAATTGGGCAGCAGCAGAATTGAGAAATTCATCCCTGTTAGACAACCCAATTCTTTGGAGAAGACCCTGATGTTGGGAAAGATGGAAGGCCAAAAGAGGAAGGCATGAGGATGAGATGGTTAGATAGTGTCATTGATGCAATGAACATGAAAGTGGGGCAAACTCTGGGAGATGGTGAAGGACAGGGGAACCTGATGTGCTGTGGTCCATGGGGTTGTGCAAAGACTTGGACACAATTTAGCAACTGAACCACGAAAAGCTAATCCAAAGCATGCAACTTGGGGTAGTTTACAAGATGGGCGTGTCTTTGTGATTGACTATACATTTATAAGGGCCACGGTGGCTCAGTGGCTAAGATACTGAGCTTGTCGATCAGAAAGGTCAGCAGTTCGGCGGTTCAAATCCCTAGTGCCGCGTAGTGGAGTGAGCTCCCGTTACTTGTCCCAGCTTCTGCCAACCTAGCAGTTCAAAAGCATGTAAAAAATGCAAGTAGGAAAATAGGGGCCGCCTTTGGTGGGAAGGTAACAGTGTCCCATGCGCCTTCGGCATTTAGTCATGCCGGCCACATGACCACGGAGACGTCTTCGGACAGCGCTGGCTCTCCAGCTTTGAAATGGAGATGAGCACCGCCCCCTAGAGTCGGGAACGACTAGCACATATGTGTGAGGGGAACCTTTACCTTTATACATTTATAGGAGGTCGGTGAAGAACAATCCCAGGGTTTAGATCTGCTTGGAGCCTGTCCATTGGTTTCATCAGGAGTCCACCCAGGGCAACTTCTGAGATGCCAAAAGGACCATTTTCTGCAGGCTGTGGTGTTGAATGCGCTCAGCACATGCTCAGAAGCACTCTCCCCATTAACGAGATTGAGAAATGACCTTCCTGGACTCTAAAGCACATTATTCTGTGGCTTCGGGCCAGGCGGAGAAGGATGAGCCCTTAATGGCACTTGGGTTTGTCCCACCTATTCTGCTTCTTGGGATTGCCAACACCACTGGTGTGTGGCCAGGCACGGTTGCAAACCAATTTCTCCTCCTCGGGTTTTCTCAGCTTCTTTTCAGCCTGCTTTTCATGCTCGGCTGCTGCAGTGGCCAATTCTCCTCTTTTCATCCCCCTCCACCCTACCCCCTTCCTCTCTTTCCCTTCCCTGCAGTATCTATTTCAGTCTCTCCTGCTGGCTGGGTTGGATCCTTCCTGCCATTCCGTTCTGAATGGCAAACAGTTTATTGTCATTCAATCTTCCGCTTTCCCTCTTCCCTCCTCCTCCCTTCAGTTTGTTGCTGGAGAATTGTGGCAGGTCTTAAAGGGACCTTCCCGTCGCTCTTCAGGTCAGAGAGGCAGACCTTGTCGTATTATTTTACGGAAAGCCTCACTAGGTGGCACGGCAACGTGCGTGCTTCAAATTGAGCCCCTGGGCAGCCTAGCAATGGTTCTTTTGAGTGGATTTTAGGAGTTGCATCTGGAGCGTGTCCTGACTTCTGGGCTGGCTGGTGGTTGTCACTATATGCTTAGGGTCAACAGAGCTGGTATTGGTGATAGTTTATTTATTTTAACGTATTTTTAAATTATTTTTTATGCCGCCCATCTTCCCTATAAGGTGAGTTTCCTATAAAGTTTCTCAGCTTTCCTGATGAGCTATAGGGTTAAAAAAGTCTATTTATTTATTTATTTATTTATTCATTCATTCATTCATTCATTCATTCATTCATTCATTCATTCATTCATTCATTCATTCATTCATTCATACATTTATTATCAAACATACCCAACACTCCTTCCTTTTCTTTCTTTTCTTTCTTTCTTTCTTTCTTTCTTTCTTTCTTTCTTTCTTTCTTTCTTTCTTTCCTTCCTTCCTTCCTTCCTTCCTTCCTTCCTTCCTTCCTTCCTTCCTTCCTTCCTTCCTTCCTTCCTTCCTTCCTTCCTTCCTTTCTTTCTTTCTTTCTTTCTTTCTTTCTTTCTTTCTTTCTTTCTACTTTGAGGTAGCAAACATACCCTATATTCCTTCCTCCTCCTATTTATTTATTTAAACTTTCCCAGACTTCCTGATTATCTGTAGGGTTAAAAAAATATTCATTCATTCATTCATTCATTCATTCATTCATTCATTCATTCATTCAATTATTCATACTTTGAGGTAGCAAACAAACCCATACTTCTTTCTTTCTTTCTTTCTTTCTTTCTTTCTTTCTTTCTTTCTTTCTTTCTTTCTTTCTTTCTTTCTTTCTTTCTTTCTTTCTTTCTTTCTACTTTAAGGTAGCAAATGTACCCAATACTTCTTCCATGTATTTATTTATTTATTTATTTATTCATTCATTCATTCATTCATTCATTCATTCATTCATTCATTCATTCATTCATTCATTCATTCATTGGTGCATACTTTGAGGTAGCAAATGCGCCTAATACTTCTTCCTCCTTCTATTTTACCTGCAATAGCAACGCCTGTGAGATGAGTTGAGCCAAGAGTTTCTCTAGCATTTAAAAAAAAATCTATGATGTGCCTTGTGAGATGATTGTTGTTGTATTGAAGCACAACGTGGTTTGTTTGGGTGGCCTTCAATAGGCTTTGCAGATTTTTCACTCCAGCTAATGTAATATTTAATGGTATAGATAGGATTGTGTGAACCCAGCCAGTAGTGGTTTATTCAGCACTGCGGTGGTAAGAAACCCAGAAGTTGGCTGGCTGAATTATAGATGCGATTTGAGACTGTAGTAAGGTAAGATGACTATTTTATGTGATAGCTGATGTGATATAATGCTTAAGAGGTTAAGTCCATCTTAAACTGTGGAAACATCTCTTGGTTAATTGTTGAAGTAGGGATGCTTCGTTCCACTCTCCAAATTCACTGGATGGCTTTGGGCTAGTCGCTCTTTCTCAGCCCTGCCTACCTCACAGGATTGTTGTTTGGAAACAAGGATGGAAACTAATCAAGGAGAGAAGCAACCTAGAACTTGAAGGACATTTCTTAACAGTCAGAACAATTAATCAGTGGAACAACCTGCCTCCAGAAATTGTGAATGCTCCAACACTGGAAGTTTTTAAGAAGAGATCGGACAGAAATTTATCCAGAATGGAATATAGAGTCTCCTGCTTGAGCTGGGGTTGGATTAGAAGACCTCCAAGGGACCTTCCAACTCTGTTGTGCTGTATTCTGTATTTTGTTTTGAAGGAAAAGCTAGGAGGTTTCCATGTGCTACCTTGAATTTCAGGCAGAATAAAAGAGGTTATTAATCCAATAAAGCATACATATAATAAGTAAAGTGATTGTGTCCAGTTTCAATGGTTCAAGAACTCTTTAAGTTCTTGAGATCCTAGAAAAATACTGGCAGCCCATCCAGGATACATGACTCTCTTGTAGTTAATGAGTGATCCTCCTCGTCCTCCTCGTCCTCGTCCTCCTCATCCTCCTCTTCCTCCTCCTCCTCCTCCTCTTCTTCTTCTTTCTTCTTCTTCTTCTTCCTCCTCCTCTCTCCTTTCCTCACGTTGTCCTCCTCCTCTTTCTTCCTCCTCCTCCTCTTCTTCTTCCTCTTTTTCTACTTTCCTCTTCTACTTCCTCTTCTTCTTCCTCCTCCTCCTCCTCCACCTCCTCCTCCTCTTCTTCTTCTTCTTCTTCTTCTTCTTCTTCTTCTTCCTCTTCCTCCTCCTCCTCTTCCTCCTTGTCCTCATCGTCGTCCTCCTCCTCTTCTTCCTCCTCCTCCTCTTCTTCTTCCTCTTTTTCTACTTCCTCTTCTACTTCCTCTTCTTCTTCCTCCTCCTCCTCCTCCACCTCCTCCTCCTCCTCTTCTTCTTCTTCTTCTTCCTCCTCCTCTTCCTCTTCCTCGTCCTCCTCGTCCTCGTCCTCGTTGTCGTCCTCCTCCTCTTCTTCTTCCTCCTCCTCCTCCTCCTCTTCTTCTTCCTCTTCTTCTACTTCCTCTTCTACTTTCTCTTCCTCCTCCTCCTCCTCCTCCTCCTCCTCCTCCTCCTCCTCCTCCTCCTCCTCCTCCTCCTCCTCCTCCTCCTCCTCCTCCTCTTCTTTTCGGATCATTGAACTTTGCATGGTCAACTTCATCTCCAGGGCGCAGGTCCACGGCTTTGTTTGTTGATGGTGTCTTATTATTATCTCTGTTTTGGGTGCCCATGAGGTTGTCAGCCATTGACTTCTAGTTGGTTGGCAGTCTTGGGAACCTTGGAAGGTGCTGCTCTCAGGACATGTCCATACCAGCAGAGCCGGCCTTCTCTCCTCTTCTCTATAACTGCTGCCACACCAAAATGCTGTCGAATAGTGATATCCAACGGAGCATTCACATTTCCATGGCATGGAGAGAGAGCTTTTGTCTGAATGAGGGACCTTTCTCTCTTAGTGATTATCTTCCTTGCAGCGAAGGCTAAATGGGCAGCCTTACATCCAGATGTTGGTTGAGTTCTCAAAGCCTGAGCTTTGCAATGGGGTGAGCTTCCTTCCTTGTCCCAGCTCCTGCCTACTGTATCTAGCAGTTCAAAAGCATGAAAATGCGAGCAGATAAATAGGTAGCACTTTGGTGGGAAGGTAACAGGTTCTATGTGCCTTTGGCATACAGACATGCCAGTCACATGACTAAACTGCCTTTTTGGACAAGTCTGGCTCACTTGCCCTAGAGTCAGACTTGACTGGATAGGGAAACCTTTGCCCCCCTCATTCATCCATCCATCATCTATCTATCTATCTATCTATCTATCTATCTATCTATCTATCTATCTATCTATCTATCTATCTATCATCTATCATCTATCTATCATCTATCTATCATCTATCTATCTCTATCTCAATCTATATTTATCTGTCCATCCCCCCTGTCTCAATATCTATCTATCTATCTATCTATCTATCTATCTATCTATCTATCTATCTATCTATCTATCTATCCATCCATCCATCCATCCATCCATCCATCCATCCATCCATCCATCCACCCACCCACCCACCCATCCATCTATCCATGAATGAATGATACATTTATATCTGGGAGCATATTATGGTATATTGATGTGGGTTTAGCGTGTTTGGTTAATGAAGCTTATATGGATTGAGAATATGAGTTTAACGTGGTTTTGCGAAACTAGCCCTTCTGTGAATCCCCAAAGCTCCATAATTTGGACAAGAGGACTTTAGCTCAGCTTACAGATCACCCGAATTTCACTTTGCAAGGTTTCTACTACATTGTTCTCTCTGGGCCATACCAGGATGTCTGAGGCTCCAAAGACTTACCAAAAGAGAGGGATGGCATGGGAGAATACTTGGAATAATGGGCCATTGTAGATGCTGGGGTGCATAATGTGCCTAGACAGTCTTCTTCCACCGTCTGCTTCACTGCTCTGAGTTATAGGTAGTCCTCCACTTGGAACCAGAGCATCTGTCACTAAGTAATGCAGTCCTTAAGTGAACTGCACCTGATTTTACAGCCTTTTTTTGCTGTGATTGTTAAGCTGTTAAACAAATCTGGCTTCCCCCATCGATTTTGCTTGTCAGCTGGAAAGGTCCCAGACATCAATTATGTGAACCTGGGATGCTGCAACCATCGTAAACAATGTCCAGGCCACTTGTTAAGCACCTGAGTTGAGATCATGTGACTGTGGTAACCCTGTGATGGTCATAAGTGTGAGGACACACATAGAATACTGCATCCAGTTTTGGACACCCTATTATAAAAAAAGATGTTGAGACGCTGGAAAGACTGCAGAAAAGAGCAGCAAAGATGATTAGGGGATTGGAGGCTAAAACACCTAAAGAACGGTTGCAGGAATTGTGTTTATCTACAGTAGTCTATTGCCGTGATGGCAAACCTATGGCATGCATGCCAGGGGTGGCACGCAGAGCCCTCTCTGTGGGCATGTGTGCCATTGCCCCAGCTCAGCCAGCTGGTCATCAGGTTTCCGAGATAGCAATAGCAGTTAGACTTATATACTTAGAGCCGAGGTGGCGCAGTGGTTAAATGCAGCACTCCAGGCTACTGCTAGATCAGCAGTTCAGCGGTTCAAATCCCACTGGCTCAGGGTTGACTCAGCCTTCCATCCTTCCGAGGTGGGTAAAATGAGGACCCAGATTGTTGGGGGCAATATGCTGACTCTCTGTAAACCGCTTAGAGAGGGCTGAAAGCTATTGCTATTGCTATTATATACGGCTTCATAGGGCTTTCAGCATATTGCCCCCAACAACAATCTGGGTCCTCATTTTACCCACCTCGGAAGGATGGAAGGCTGAGTCAACCCTGAGCCGGTGAGATTTGAACAGCCGAACTGCAGAACTGCAGTCAGCTGAAGTAGCCTGCAGTGCTGCATTTAACTGCGCACCAGCCAGATGGACATTGAGTTTCCAGTGCGCATATGCACCTTCCAGCTTGGGCACTCTGTGCCTCAAAAGTTCGCAATCACTGGACTATTGAAAAGAAGGACCAGGGGTGACATAATAACATTGTTCCAATAGTTGAGTGGTTGCCACAAAGAAGAGGGAGTCAAGCTACTCTCCAAAGTCCCTGAGGGCAGGACAAGAAGCCATGGGTGGAAACTGAACAAAGAGAGAAGCAACTTAGAACTAAGGAGAAGCTTCCTGACAGTGAGAACAATTAATCATTGGACAAACTTGCCTCCAGAAGTTGTGAATGCTCCATCACTGGAGGCTTTTAAGCAGAGACTGGAGAGCCACTTGTCTGCAATGGTAAAGGATCTTCTGCTTGTGAAGGGAGTTGGACTGGAAGACCTCCTAGCTTTCTGTTCTATTCTAAAATACCATGTAGAGCTTGGAACGGTTCTAAGGGTGGGCAGATGTTATGCACATGTGATGCAGAAGAAACTGTCCTGTGCATTGAGCCCCTGCCCAACTCAGATTAAGATTTGCATCGTCTTCTTTTGTTTTCTCCTGTCATCCTTTTCGTTTGAACCAAAAAAAAAAGAGAATATTTTCAATGAATCCTTGCTGCTTGTCATTCTTTTATCTTCCCTTTGATGGGTGGAACACCCAAATTAGCTTTGGCTTTTAGCAATCAAAGGGAGGAGATCGTGATCTTCCACTCTTCTTCAAGGTCAACCTGACCAATGAAAATCAATCTTCCCACCGCTGTGCCTCTTCCCGTCAGCGGTTTGCTGTTCAAGGCAGCACCAGCTCTTGTGTAATTTTGTCGGCCTGGACATCACGTTTTCCCCGTTTGCTCCTTTCCTAACCTGGAAGCCTCCAGCTGGGGTGGAACCACAGGGCTCAAATGGAGGGTTGTCATCTAAAAAAAAAATCTCTAGTGGGCATCAGGTTGGGAAGACTATAATATAGAAATCAGGCTTTCTCTAAGAAATTGAGAGCAATCAATGGATTGTGTCCAATCAATTACTCCAGTAATGATTCCCCCCCCCTGATCCTTGAGAGGCCAACCTCTCTGGATTGATCAATGAAGCTTCTCTGTCCCCAACTAATCCAGGTACTGTAACATCCAAGCCAAGTAAATGATGGGCATATTCGGCTAAGTTATGGTTTGTTGAAGGATGCATCCATAATAACCTAGACTAATGGATCACAGCAGATGGGACATTTGCTGCTTAATGCACTGGATGACCGTGGTCATATGAATCTTCAACTCCTTCAACTGAAGGAACTGCCTTCAAATATTCTTCAGTTATCCCTACAGTTTATTGAGCAAATTTTTAACTTGAGACTACAAAACGCAACCAAGGATTGCCAACCAGTGAATGCTAAACCCAAACCCGAGCTTTGTCATTCTCTTGTGTGTGTGTCAGAGGTGGGTTCCTACCAGTTCGCACCAGTTCGGTAGAACCGGTTCGTCAAATCTACCGAACCGGTTAGAAGAAGTTCCACTAGTGGACACAGAAAGCAGGCCACACCTACAGAAGAGGTTCCAAAATTTTTTGAAACCCACCACTCACACACACACAAACACACACAGACAGACTTACACAGAGAAAGAGAAAGAGAAAGAAAGGAAGAAAGAAACAAAGAAAAAAAGAAAAAAGAAAAAGTGAGAGAGAGATGAAAGAAAAAAAAGGAAAAAGGGACAGAGACAAAAGGAAGGAGAGATAGATAGATAGATAGATAGAGAGAAAGAGAGAGAGAGAGAGAGAAAGAAAGAAAGAAAGAAACAAACAAACAAACACATGGTCAGCAAGCCACTCCCACCAGGTCACATGGCCGGCAAGCCACTCCCACAAAGGAAGCCACACCCACAGAGTAGGTTCAATTTTTTTTTGAAACCCACCACTGGTGTGTGTGTGTGTGGAGGGGGGGGATGTCATGGAAAGCCCAGCAAAAATATTCTACAGAGATGCAGCGGAGAAAATGTGGGCTTAATTGTGGCCTGGATGGGACACAAATGAACTACCCCTGTTCAACTGCTCCAAGCTTTCAAACAAGGAAAAGGAACAAGATGATTCAGATGATTATAATTCTGTTATTTCCTCACTGCAAAATGGCTGATTCTTTTATAACAGCAGTCTTGCTATCTAGTCAGGTAACAGCTCCCTACTAACATGCTGGGGAAGGGACGGACTCATATAATATGCTATCTGTGGATTGGGATGGAACCCGTGGATCAGAATGTCGTGATGATTGCTTGTTCTCCTAGCCTGTTGTGTGAACCAAGCCTTTGAGGTTGAGCCATGCAATAGATTACATGCTTTGGTATCAAACGTTGCCTAACAAGAGATTTGCCAACTTGAAACATGTGTGAAATCACCCTGTGTTTCAATAGAGGTGGCTGAATTAGTAGTTCCATACAAATGTTCTCTATGAGAACAAGTAGTCCTCAGTTTATGAAAGAAATTGGGACTGGAATGGCCATCACTAAGTAATGCAGTCATGAAGTGCAATGTCACACGACTGTACTGCTTTAGTGACAGCAGTTTTGGCAGTCCCAATTGCTGTCGTTAAGCAAGGACATTAGGTAAGTGCGACTTCCAACTTCCTGCTGGCTTCCCCATTGACTTTGGTTGTGGAAAACCAGCAGGGAAGGCTGCAAATTACAATGATGTGACTTCAGGATGCTGTAATGGCTAGAACTCCAAGGACAGTAGTAATCAACATTTGTAAGAGCCAAGGTAGCGCAGTGGTTAAATGCAGCACTGCAGGCTACTGCTAGATCAGCAGGTCAGCGGTTCAAATCTCACCGGCTCAGGGTTGACTCAGCCTTCCATCCTTCCGAGGTGGGTAAAATGAGGACCCAGATTGTTGGGGGCAATATGCTGACTCTCTGTAAACCGCTTAGAGAGGCCTGAAAGGCCTATGAAGCGGTATATAAGTCTACTGCTATTGCTATTGCTATTGTTCAGTGCTGTCATAAGTTTGAACTGTTGCTGAATGAGTTAAGCAAGGACCATAGATACCAATCAGATCCTGTTCAAATAAGTTTCCAATTCAAACATGCATTTCTTTGCCTTCCTAAAAATTCCTGTCTAGGATCTACCAACCATGGCATTAGGGAGATAGCTTCCAATACAGGAAGGAAGGCAGCAAGGTGTGGGAAGAGAAAGTTGAGTACCCCCACCTGTTCTTTTGTTCTTTTAACTAGCTTCCTACAGTATCAGAAGATAACAGCATTCCGTGCGTCTTTGGTGTTTAGTCATGCTGGCCACATGACCACAGAGATGTCTTCGGACAGTGCTGGCTCTTCGGCTTTGAAATGGAGATGAGCACCGCCCCTTAGAGTTGGGAATGACCAGCACATATGTTTGAGGGGAGCTTTAACTTTATCTTACAGTATCAGACTGAAGTAAGCGTCCGTTGCCAATCCAATCAGCTTTTGTGCAGGGAACTGGAGAAAGTGTAAGAGTTGACATGGGCAAGGCTAAGCAGCATCATTAAGTCAACAGTGAGCAAGTGTCCCCCATTCTGAAGGCTGGAAGGAGAACAGCCGAATTTCCAATTATTCAAGAGGGACATGAAAAGACCCAGCATTTGAACTCTGGAGCTAACTACTACTACTGCTACTACTACTACTACTACTACTACTACTACTACTACTACTACTACTACTACTTCTTCTCCTCCTCCTCCTCCTCCTCCTCCTCCTCCTCCTCCTCCTCCTCCTCCTCCTCCTTCTTCTTCTTCTATTCCTCTTTTATCGCTTCGGGTGTAGCTCTTGCTCTTCTGGCAGCCTCAACCATTGTTAATTGATATTGTTGTAGTGTGTCTTTGATGTTATCTCCCTATTTTCTTCTGGGTTTCCCTCTTGTTTTTTGACCCCTTCCTCTATGGAATCTGGGGCGAACATCTATCTTTTTTCTCTTTCAGTTGATTTCTGGGATCTACCATTGGGTAGATCTTCTCTTTATAGATGACTTATAACTTGTCTGCAATATAAAAAAATACCCTTCTCTAGCTGGATTGTATCTGTGAAACTTCTGTTGAAAGCTTGTTCCAGGATACAGAATTGTGTATCTGGAATGTCAAGACGTATATAGCTGTCCTTGGAGTGAAGACTGATGGGTGTTTTCAGAAGCTATACGATTTTGGGTAGCACTGGAGGGATTCCCCCTCCACTTGATGATATTTGTTCATTCTTAGGATTAACACACTTGTTGTTCATAACTTTTGCTTCTTCTTCTTCTTTCCCCCGTAGGAGCTTCTGATGTTCTCTGTTGATCCCAGCCTTTCTGCTCTCCCAGAATGCCCCTGGCATCCAGCACCACTGAGCACAGCCCTGAAGAAGTCATGGACTCCATGCCGGATGAGTTCCAGCAGGTCCTTTCCATCAGCCAGATCCGTGCCACCCGTGCCACCAATGACTACGTGGAGAGACCTGCCTGCAAACAGGCCACTTCCATGGTTTCGCTGTCCCAGACGCCGCCGGTCCATAAAGTGGAGGTGACTCAGGAACGCCTGGTGTCCTCCGTCTTCCAGGAATTTCACCCCAGCCAACCCCACCAGACACTCCTGCCCCAACAGCCTCTGAGCCATTCCAGCACAGCCAGCTCCATCTCCCACAGCACTGCCACGTCAGAGCAGCAGCTCCTCAGGGCCATCACGCCTTCGCACTCCGGACACTCGCTCATCCGGACGCAGCCTCGGGCAAGCGACCCGAAGGCCGAAGAGCTGCTGAAGGGGACCCCGGAGAAATCCCCCACCCTTCACCCAGGCCATCTCTTCATCTGTGAAGAATGTGGTCACTGCAAATGTGCCCAGTGCGCCACTGCCCGCACCTTGCCCTCCTGTTGGCTCTGCAACCAGCGTTGCCTCTGCTCGCCGGAGAACCTCATTGACTACGGGACTTGCCTCTGCTGCGTCAAGGGCATCTTTTACCACTGCTCCTCGGATGATGAGGACACCTGTGCAGACGATCCCTGCTCCTGTGGCCCTGGCTCTTGCTGCGCCCGTTGGGTGGCCATGGGCTTGCTCTCCTTGCTCATGCCCTGCCTATGCTGCTATCTACCTACCTTTGGTTGCCTCAAACTCTGCCAGAAGGGCTACGATGCCGTCAAACGGCCAGGCTGCCGCTGCCAGAACCACACCAATACCGTTTGCAGGAAGATCTCCCCGCCTAGTGGTCTCGCTCTCCCCAAAACTTTGGACAAACCAGTATGACTCCTCTTGGGAAGGGGTAGGGAAATGGTTGTTCTCTTTGACCTCCTTCTTTCGGCTCCCTTCTCTTGAGAGCCTCTGGCGCGAGAACAAAGCAGAGCACCAAATTTCTGGTTAGCTGTTGAGGTTCTCCTGGGAGATTAACCACCGTTTCTGGAATGGGGGGAAGCCACGGGTCGCTGTGTCCAAGCTGAGCTTTCTAAGGCCTCGCACATTTCGGTCCTAGCCAAGGGCAGGTGGAGGCATGCACTAGTCATCTTGGACATCATGTTGGGTGTGGAATAGGGCGGGGTGGGAGGGAAGATGCAATTTGCTGTGGATTGGCTCAGGAGTGTGACCTCCAGAATGCCTTATGAGTTGACTTGTCTGTCGGGGTTCCAAAAAAAGAGGTATTGCCCCCCTCCAAAAAACATGGCATCTTCAGGACAAGGCCACCCAGTTTTCTTCCTTTCTTTTTCGCCGGGCCACCATGGCTGCCTCCCTGGCATCCCAACCCTTCCATCTGCTGTGCACAATTTGCAGGTGAGAAGAGGCTGGTCGCCGGAAGCATTAAAAATGCTGTAGGAACAGGCGTTTCTGCAAACCTGTAGCAAGGTGTGGTTTCCAGAGTGGAGAAAGATGACACAGATGTTCTCACTGGTTATACAGGGAAGTTAAGTAGCTTCGGAAGAATGGCAGAAGGACAGTGTGGAGCCATGATGATGAACCTATGGCACGCATGGCAGAGGTGGCACACAGAGCCCTCTCTGTGGGCACATGTGCTGTCGCCAGCTGCTCTTCCGGTTTGTGGTACGCACATGCACACTGGCCAGCTGGTCTTTGCAGGTGCTGGAGCACCGGAAAACAGCCTGGAAACTTCCACAAAACAGGCTGTTTTTAGCCCATTTTTGGAGCTGTTTTCAGGCTGTTTTCTGGCTGTTTTTGGACCATTTTTTCGGACTGAAAACTGCCCTCAAAACAGCCAAAAACAGGCATGTGTGTGCTAGCCAGCTGGTCTTCAGGTTTCTGGTGCCCCAGTGTGTGCGAACACCAACTGGCCGGCATGCATGCATGTGCTGGAAACTCGAAGACCAGCCAGTGGTCGCATGCATGCCCCCTGGCCAGCTGTGGTTTTTGGTGCTCCGGCACGCAAGCCTTCATACGTGTTCCAGTTTGGGCACTGAGTGCTGAAAAGGTTTGCCATCACTGGTGTGGAGTGTCTTGCACAATTATAGTCCTTTGATTTGCAGCTTGGTTTAACTTGAGGGGTTTCTGGACAACTGAATTCTTCTTCTTTCGACCCCTTTTTAGAGATTGCAACTAACCAAGTCCTCCTGAGGTCCTACTTGGCAGATACCACTTCTGAATCGGAGGTGCTTCCCCACCCATCTCCTGACTCCCGGCACAGAGGTTCTATTTTGGGGGTGTTACAGAACCAAGCCCTGCTCTACCAATAAAAGTAGCAACTTTTTTTAATAACTGGCATCCGTGACCCATTTATTTATTTTTCCTCTTTGAAGCACAAATGGAAACATACAAGGGAAGGGAAGTTCATGCCCTTTGGCCTGGCCATAGAGAGTTTCATTTTCAATGAAAATGGAGCTTCTCATTTAAGAAGGGCAGGAACAGTCTTTCAGCTGCACCGTCTGTTGGATGTGTTGTGGAATTGGCTCCCTGTCCAATTTGGGGAGAATCATAGCTCAGAGGTCACAGAGATGCCCTCACATTCCAAGGATCATAGATTCAATCCCATGTGCCTTGAGGAAGAAGAGTTGTGAGCAGTGGTGGGATTCAGCCAGTTCCCACCTATTCGGGAGAACCGGTTGTTAGCCTTCTAAGCAGTTCGGAGAACCGGTTGTTGGAAGAAATCTCCTTTTGTTTTTTCCCACTTTACAGGGCTAATCCTGTAAGGAAGGCAGGAAGGAAACATTCTGGTGTTGTTTCTAGCATAATCTTCCTTGGTTAGTTTCCATCCATTGTTTCTCCTCTTGCCTTTCACTTTTTTGGAAAATACTTTTGCCTCCTCGTCTTTAGAGGAGCACCTCAAACATTGGAACACTGCTATCATGTCACCCCTAGTCCTTCTTTTCGTTAGACTAGACATACCGGTAGCCTTGCCTTTAGTTTTTTGCATCATGCCAATTTTGAAACTTTTAATTCATTAGGAAACTATTTTCTAATGATGCAGTCCCTTGTAGGCATCAAGACCAGAGAGGAGCAGCTTCCCAAATCTTGCAGATTTATGCTGCTACTGATTTGAGGTTATTTGTGAAAATGGTCTCCTTTTGTGAAAATCAAAACAGTAAAAACATCCGTCTGAAAACACCTTTTTTTGTGGAGGGTAAACCAGAAGTTTTGTAAAAAATAATTTCTCTTCTCTTTGGTCATGTGGAGACCAAAGGGTACTTAGATTTTTTTTAACTACCAGTTCTGTGGGTGTGGCTTGGTGAGCGAGACAGGGGAAGGATACTGCAAAATCCCCATTCCCTCCCAACTCCTTGGGGAAGGATACTGCAAAATCCCCATTCCCTCTCCACTCCTGGGGGATGATATGGCAACATCTCCATTCCCACCCCACCCTGGGGCCAGCCAGAGGTGACATTTGCTGGTTCTCCGAACTACTCAAAATTTCTGCTACTGGTTCTCCAGAACCCATCAGAACCTGCTGAATTTCACACCTGAGCTAGATACCATTAGCTAAATATGGTTAAATCATGGGTATTGTTTGAGTCCACAGTCACCGGTCACTGCTTGTCTGGCAAAAATAATAATGGTTTGAGTATCTGTTTGTTGCCTATTTTCTTTGTTTTTTCATAAACGTTTGAAGCTATCATCCTCTGGCCTGTCCAGTTTAAAGCCCACCACCACCACCTCCATCCCAAGCATTTATAGCTTCTGCTATAAGTGTCATATTTTCCTTTCTTTGTTTTGGGGAAGCTTCTTCCTAGGATCTCAAACTGAAGGCATTCTGACTAGTCTGTTCCCTCAAGTTGTGTTTTTTGCAAGTCCTTATATACAATATAATAATGGCTGACTGTATACCTCCTTCTTTGTTGTATATATTTTTGTTAACCATACTCATATCTTCTGCAACAAAGCAAGCTATTTATTTCAGAAATTTATTTAAAGGGTTAAAATGCATCCTAGTGTATTTATTATAACTTTCTTAATTATCTCCTCCTCTTCCTTTTTCTTGCAAACCAAAGTAAAGAATTTCTGAACCTGTGGTTGAAATAATGAGAAGAAAAACAATTCTATGGGTGGTGTTCTAAGCTACATCAAAGCAACTATACAATAAAAATATCTATATATTCATTTTGAATCTTTTTTTGTTCTTGTTTTGATGTGAAGTGTTGCAAAAACTCTGAGTGTCTCTGGGTGGGCAAAATCCTAGAGGATGTAGGCCAAACATGAGCTCTATCTCCTCCTCCTCTTTCTTATATCTTCTTTCTTCTTCTTTCTTCTTTCTTCTTCTTCTTCTTCTTCTTCTTCTTCTTCTTCTTCTTCTTCTTCTTCTTCTTCTTCTTCTTCTTCCTCTTCCTCCCTCTCTCCCACTTCCTGAGAATTCCTGATTTGGAAGAGGGTATTCAACTGAAAAGGCCCTATTGCATATCCACACTTCTGATTCGCAAACAGCGTGAAACTTCACAACGAAAGTTGTGATTTCCCCAGGTTAAAGTTACTAAATTGTGAATCAGGAAGAGATCTGTGATGGAAGGATCTAGGACAGAAAGCTGGCCCTGGATCATACTTTGCTCTTCATGAAAATGCCAGCCCTGTGCTTCAGGCTCCAAACTTTTCGAGATGGGGTGGGGGGAATAAATGAGGAAGTGAGACATGGAAATCTCACCAGTGCTAACAGCACCAGCTGACTGAAAGAAGATGACACCTTACTTGCAGTTCAGATGTCTGTAGCACACCTTGCTTGAAATAACTACCTTCTGCACGTCATATACCAAGGTGATGCTTCCAATTCAAAGCAAAATGGGGAGGGAACTGCTATGAAATTAAAAAATAGACTGTTGTGGTCCACCAGCAGCCAGTGGAGCTGGCAGCAGATTCGGACAGTGAGGAGGTTGGGGAGGAACATGGGCCAGTCCTGGAGTCTGGGGAAAGCTCTGATGAGGGCTCTTCATTGGAGGCAGAGATGGGGCCAGAGCCGTATGCCAGTTATCAGCTGCCTTCAGAGTCAGACATCAGTGAGGCAGAAGAACAGCTGGAGCCTGTTCCCAGTGTGCGCATGTGCAGAGTTGCCAGATGAAGGGAACAGCTAAAGAACAGGGGTTGACTTGGGAGTAAGACTACAGGTGGATGATGAATGGCCCCTCCCAGAGGAAATAAAAGAGCAGAAAAAAGGGAGTGGAGTTTGCAGGAGACAATTATTTTGCTTAATTGGTTCGTGACTCTCGAGACTCCTTGCCAAGTTTTGCAGATACCAGCCTGGTAGCTCTCCAAGCCAGAGAAGGTTTGGGACTGTAAATCCTCCCTTGAAAGACTTTGCTGTATGTGAATAAGCAGAATTCACAGTAAATTAATAAAAGGGTTTTTTTTGTCAGGACCAGGCATTTGCTTCATGCTATGTCAGAACATAGACCAACAGGGAACTAAAAAGCCACCGAAAAGCATTTTCAAGTCCCCACTCACTACCCAAATCAGCTCTATGGTTTTAACATAGCAACATGTCATGCTTATTTCTTCTGTCTTCATCTGATCCTCCAGGCCACCTATTAACTCTGCTGTTTCCTACCTGAAAGTTCAGAAGAAGAGCTAACCTCTGCTCCCTTCCAAGGGGGTCTCTGAGCTGATGGAAGTCAAGAGCAGAATGGGTGGGCGGGAGGGTGGGTTGGTTTCCTTCAGCTGAGCTGAGCTGCACACACCACAAATGCAGCTCCTACTTAAGTCAGCTGCCCCCTAGATATGAAATCACACAAATTATTCTGGCTGGGAAGTAATTGCTTATGAGGCTGGCTTCTTTAGCACTTGGCGCTAAAGGCAAGATGGATTTTTAGAAGTAAGGTACCTGGGATCTTTCCGCTCAGGAACAGGTAAAGACCCTGTTTAAGGTATGGAGGACTTTAGGGTTGAGGCTTAAGAGATGAAGCCCATTAAATAGGAAAAGTAAGTAAATCAAATAGGAAAAGTAAGACGTGGTGGCTCAGTGGGTGCTCCATCATAAATGGGACCCGGTGGCTTAGTGGCTAAGACCCTGAGCTTGTCAATCAGAAGGTTGGCAGTTCAGCGGTTTGAATCCCTAGTGCCGCATAACAGAGTGAGCTCTTGTTACTTGTCCCAGCTTCTGCCAACCTAGCAGTTCAAAAGCATGTGAAAATGCAAGTAGAAAAATAGGAACCCCCTTTGGTGGGAAGGTAACAGCGTTCTACAGGTAACTACTATACAGACTAGCCACCATCCCATACACGGACTTCTCTCCAATTACTAAGCACATACAGTAATAGTCAGTAACTATCAGGAACAACAGTAGAATCAGGAGCATCAGGGGCATCAAGGAGCATCAGGGAGAACTCAGTACTAGTTCCTTCCTCCTTTTATGGCTGCTTAAAACAATTAGCATCCAATTACATCTCTCTAGCATTTAAAGTAACAGCTACATTTGTTACAATCATGGTTTATGCTTATACATATACATTGTCAAGCCAAGACTAAGGTTACATCCCTAACATTCAGCATTGAGTCATGCCAGCCACGCGACCACGGAGAAGTCTTCGGACCATGCTGGCTCTTCAGCTTTGAAACGGAGTTGAGCACCGCCCCCTAGAGTCGGGAACGACTAGCACATATGTGCGAGGGGAACTTCTTGGTTGACTTGGCTTTTTAACTGGCCTATTGCTACTTTAAAGCTTGGATCTATAGATTTGGTCAACCTGAGGGCTATCCCAAGTTTTCTGCAGTAGGTCAACAGCCATATTACAAAGTAGATGGAGCCAGGACTAAAAATGTGTTCGACTTTAAAAGTTGTGGGATATTGTAGCCCATCACACACGTTAGGTTGGGGAACGTTTTATGAATCCTTTGAAGATTAACAGAGTTGGAAGGGACCTTGGAGGTCGTCTAGTCCAACCCCCTGCTCAAACAGGAGACCTTATGCCATTTCAGACAAATGATTGTCAATCTCTTCTTAAAAACCTCCAGTGTTGGAGCACCCACAACTTTTGGAGGCAAGCTGTTCCACTGATTAATTGTTCTGTCAAGAAACTTAATAGCACCTCTGGTTTTCTTTGGACCAAAGCCACATTTGCTTCCTTATCTGTATCAATTTTCCCCACTGCACTGTGCCTGGATGATATGGGGAAATTAAAGAAGAGGAAATGACAAAAAAGAAACAGAGGAAAATAAAAGAGGGACAGAGAAATCCACTTTGAGGAATCCTGAGGATAAAAATATAGCATTTGACCTTCTGGGAAGAGGCTGGAAGGTCATCTAGCCTTCATCCAAGCTTCTATTCTGCTGAGCCCTGAAAGAACGGGGCCAAAAGGAAGAATTAAGAGGCAGAGAAAAAAATGGTATGTATCACTTAATCTTTTGGCCTCCCGAAGGTCAAAGAGCAGAGCGCATAAGCCTGGGTGAGCCATTGACTGTGTGATGTCTTAAACAAATCAGGAGGAGGAGAAACCACTTTTTTTTCTGGACCAGCCTGACAAGTTGCAGATTAACAGAGTTGGAAGGGACCATGTAGGTCATCTAGTCCAGCCCCCTTGCCCAGGCAGGAGACTATACACCATTTTTGACAAATGGCAGTCCAGTCTCTTCTTGAAAGCCTCCAGTGATGAAGCTCCCACAACTTCTGAAGGCAACTTATGTTTCATGAGATGATTGTTCTCACTGTCAGGAAATTTCTCCATATTTCCAAGTTGAATATCTCCTTGATCGATCTCCATCCATTGTTCCTTGTCTGGCCTTCAGGTGCCTTGGAAAATGGCTTGACCCCCTCCTCTCTGTGGCAGCCTCTCAAATATTGGACGACTACTATCATGTCTCCCCTGGTCCTTCTCTTCACTAGACTAGCCATGCCCACAGTTCCTGTAATTTTGCTCTTTCTTGAATAACCTTCCCAATCAGAGGTCTCCAGATGGATTGTGTCTGCAGTTGAAGCAGAGTTCTTTTCAGGTGGGCCAGGGGAGTAGAATCTCTAACTCCTTAGCATCCGAGTGTGTTAATATAAGGCAACTGGCAGTTGGAACAGAGTTGTTTTCAGGTGGGGAGGGGAAGTAGAATGTCTAACTCCTTAGCATCAGAGCATGTTAATATAATGCTGTATAAAAACTACTAATGACCTGATGGTCATTTTGACAAATCCTTTCTTAGTGAGCACCTAGAAGCCAAGAGGAACATACATGCCAAATTTCAAGTTTGTAGGCTTTATGGTTCTGGAGATTTCGTGATGAGTGAGTGGCATTTGCCTTTTATACAGAGAGATTAAACCAAGAAAAATATATCAATAGTTAAGACAAGTTGTGTGCCTACTGGTATTTTAAACATATGTGGATCCTGACTGAATGGCACATAATGACAGGTGTGTTCTGTAGAATGGATGGACTCTGGGGAACTTTTGCCTCAAAGATCTATCTACCCATCCTCTTTGGGAATTCTCCTATTCTCCCTTCTCTTTCTCTCCTCATTCTTCCTGGTGCATCTTTATTTTTTTCTTCTTCTTGTTGTTCCTTAGCTAGCCTTGACACTTTTTTTCCTGTTTTTGTTTTCTCTTTTAAACACTTTTATATGTTTGTACTAATGTTCCTCAACCTTGGCTGCCTTGAGTTACTTACAAAGTAATGAAGCTGGGATTAAAAAAAAACATTTAATCATAAAACGAAAATGAAATTGTGGCCATGTTTCTTTTAGCATGTGGGAAGTTATCATCCAGCCCTCTCCCAGAAAAATGAAATATCCTAGGAAATATTGAAAAGGCAGAATATTTCTCTGGATGTGAAAAGAAAGAAACATGCTTTAAAAGACAGAATAGTTTCCTGTAGCTTCCTGCCCATCCACACTTTGTCAATAGGCCATTGAGAAGGCCAGGCTAGCCCACTTTACATAATAAAGACTTCCCCACTGCAGCTGCAGGGGGAAGGGATATTACTCAACTCTCCACATGGCATCTGAGAACTCATCTATATCTGGATTCAAAACAGCCTAGAGAGTAGCCCCCTGCATGGCACCATGGGAGTCTGACAACCAATCAGAATACATTTCTTACACAGGAACAGGAAACAGAGAGGTGGGACTAAACAGGGTATAAAAAGCCTAGCAAGCCCCTTCCTCAGCCCTTCTCTTCTTCTCCACCTACATTGAACCATGTGATCACCTTTTCTGGTCAGGGCTCAAGCCATGTGGCCCTGTCCAACAATAAACCATCTTTCCAAGCAGCCTCCATGTCTCCAGTGTCTTCTTCCCCACTTGGAGCTGAACCCAGAAGGACATTTCTTTCAACAAGCACATCAAAGGGAGTGAGATTTGGTAGAGGCAAACCATGCAGGGAATCCAAAGATAGCTTTGTCTTCAAGTGACAGTAGCAGCAAAGGTGGTGCAAAAGGGAAACTGTGACATTGGCTGCTAATGACGCAGGTGTAAGGCAGGGCTTATAGGATCACATCACGTAGGGCAGGCTCATTATGGGTTTCTCTGAGAAATCCTCCTGAATGGAAGCGGCAGCATTGAGTTTCGCTGCCCACCTCTTCATTGGCTTGAGCAAACGAGGGATTTGCAAAGCCCGGTAAAACGATACTGCAGTTGGTGCAATAATAAATATCACGTTTCCTAGTCTTGTTCGTTGCAGCCAACACAGCATTGAAACATTCTGGAGGGAGGTGGTGTGTGTGTGTGTGCGAGATATCCATATCACAAAGGGAATCAACTGCACTCAAGAGCTTCACATCCCAGGCAAGGCTGACAAAGTTGCGCAGGTGAAAATGAATTCAGGCCTGAATGGACAGCGAAGAGGTAGCTGCAACCGTGACCTGTCAAAACCGCGGTCCACTAAAGCGCGCCCGATTAAAGCGTGTACCTGACGTCATCAGCAGCGCGACAAATACAACCGCAGAGAAAAAAGGGCGCTTTAAAAAGCGCTTTTAAAGCAAGCCAATTCACATAAAGGTAAGGGTTAGGGTTAGGGTTAGGGTTAGGGTTAGGGTTAGGGTTAGGGTTAGGGTAAGGGTTAGGGTTAGGTTTAGGGTTACGTTAAGCGTTAGGGTTAGGTTTAGGGTTAGGTTAAGGGTTAGGCTTAGGGTTAGGTTTAGGGATAGGTTTGGGGGGGTTAGGTTTAGATTTACGTGTTAATTTTAAGTTTACCGCTCACAGCGTGCTGTTTTCGTCGCACTGTGATGACGTCACGTACGCGCTTTCGTCGAGCACGCTTTAGTCTACTGCGGTTTTGTGGTGGAACCAGCTGCAGCTGAACCGAACATTCCCATTTCATTCAGTGGGATTTGGGGGGCCTTGTAAATCTGTGCTGAGCAGAAGCGTCAGAGATTAATTATTACTACTTTATGATGCTTTGGTCAGACCACGCTTGGAATATGTCATCCAGTTTTGGTTGCCAAGGTGTAAAAAAAAAACAACCTCTGAGACATAGAAAGAGTGCAGAGAAGAGCAACAAAGATGATTAGGGGACTGGAGGCTAAAACATATGAAGAACGGCTGCAGGATTTGGGTTTGGCTGGTCTAAATAAAAGAATTGTGGGTGGGGTGTCATGATAGCAGTATTCCAGTATTTGAGGGACAAAGCAAAGGGAGGGGGGGCAATTTATTTTCCAAAGCACTGGAGGGCAGGACAAGAAACAATGATTGGAAACTAACCGAGGAGAGAAGCAACCTAGAATTAAGGAGAAACTTCCTAACAGTGAGGACAATTAAGCAATGGAACAGCGTGCCTCCAGAAATCATGGGCGCTTCATCACTGGACATTTTTAAGATGAGTCTAGAGACAGCCACTTATCTAAAATGGTCAAGGTCCTCCTGCTTGAGCAGAGGGCTGGACTAGAAGACCTCCAAGGTCCCTTCCAACCCTATTCTATTCAACTTTGCTCAGTTGCTGGAATTTAATAAAAATAAGGGGTGACATGAAAGCAGAAACTAAGGAAGGAGAGAATGTTGTTTAAAATTTAATAGCTGGAGCAGTGAAGGGTTGGACTATGAGGAAGAACACACAGTTATGGCTAATCTGTTGAAGAGAGTTGGGCACTGGATGAGGTAATCTGAGCTGTGATTGGTTGCTATGAGTGTAAAGGGGGGGGGATTTCCTCCTTTCCCGCCTTTTTTCTCCCTCCGCCCTGTCCTCGCTGTTAATTTACCTCACGATGTCCCTGCAGACAGGGACTTACCTGATGATGCTCCTCTTTGTCTATCTTATTTACTCTACATATATTTATTTGTATAAAACTGGGTCGTGCCAGCGTCTCTGACACTATTTGGACGTCAGCTGCACAATTCCCTGCAGGGACGCACCTCTAAAACTAAGGAAAAATTCCCTGACAGGAAATTTGCCTCCAGAAATTGTAAATGCTCCAACACTGGAGGTTTTGAAGAAGAGATTGGACAACCATTTGTCTGAAATGGTATAGGGTCTCCTTCTTGTGAAGGGAGTTGGACTAGAAAACCTCCAAGGTCCTGTCCAGCTCTGTTATTCTCTTATTAATCTAAGTAAGAACCAGGGCGAAAAATACAGCTAGTCCTCAACTTACAACCATAACTACAACCATAACTTAACGATGTCCATTGATAATCAAGGTGGTGGTTAAGTGAGACATTCCAATTTTGTGACCTCTTTAACCATGGTTGTTAAGAGGATCGCCACAATTGTTAAGTGATTCATGTGGTTGTTAAGCGAGTCCATTGATGTTGGCTGTTGGTACCTGGCTTGCAAATGTTGATCACATGACCTCAGGACATTGAAATAGTCATGAATAGATGCCTGCTTGCCAAATCTTAGCATTTTAACGACACCAGATCATCATGTTAAATCCTAATATGCATCATGTAAAAACACACATTGCATTTCGCTCACCTAGCTTGAGGGGCTGCCAGGGGTTGCCACAAAGAAGAGGGAGTCAAACTATTTTCCAAGGCACTTGAGGGTAGAACAAGAAGCAATGGGTGGAAACTAATCAAGGAGAGAAGCAACTTAGAATTGAGGAGAAATTTCCTGACAGTTAGAACAATTAATCAGTGGAACAGAAGTTGCCTCCAGAAGTTGTGAATGCCCCAACACTGGAAGTCTTTAAGAAGACGTTGGATAGCCATTTGTCTGAAATGGTTATAGGGTTTCCTGCCTGGGCAGGGGGTTGGACTAGAAGACCTCCAAGGTCCCTTCCAACTCTGCTATTGTATTAGGTTGGTTGGTTAGGTTTGGTTTATTAAACTTGTATGCCGCCCTAAGGGACTCAGGGTGGCTGACAAACCAATAGGGAAAGGGGGCAATACAAAAATTGATTGATTGATTTGATTGATTGATTACATTTATATGCCGCCCTTTTCCCCGAAGGGGACTCAGGGCAGCTCACAATTCAATCAGGGAAGGAGGTACAGACAGGGGGATAAAAAAGACGAGACATAACAATACAAAATTTAAAAACACACAACAACCATGCCATTCGAGAAGGGGGGCAAAAAGTCTTTAGCCCCAGGCCTGTCGGAACAGCCAGGTTTTAAGGGCTTTGTGGAAGGCCTGGAGGGTGGTGAGGGTTTGAATCTCCACGGGGAGCTCGTTCCAGAGGGTCGGAGCAGCCACAGAGAAGGTTCTCCTCCGGGTAATCGCCAGTCGGCATTGGCCGGCGGATGGAATTTGGAGGAGGCCTAATCTGTGGGATCTGATCGGTCTATTGGAGACAAAACAAGACAACAACAAGTACAAAGACAAATTAAAAACATCTCAACAGCCGCAACAGTTCGAGTGGGGCTGGGAACTCTCAGCCCCAGGCCCGCCGGAACAGCCAGGCTTGACGGCTGTGCGGAAAGCCTGAAGGGTGGTGAGGGTCCGAATCTCCATGGGGAGATCGTTCCAAAGGGCCGGAGCAGCCACAGAGAAGTCTTGTGTTGAGGTTAAATGTGTTCCATATATCCAGCCCAAGTATTGCAAGTTTAGACATTCCTATATCAATGGATCATCATCATCATCAACAACAACAACAACAACAACAACACTTCAAAAAGGGAATCGTCAAAGTTTTCTCAGAAATCATCATCACTAACACCAGCACCTTAAGGGCAATCTATTCCTGAGAGCCCAACCTTGCCTCAAGTGACTCAATAGCTATATGACCAAAGAAACTTCTTTCCTCTGTTGTGACAGCAGTTATAGAAGACCCTCCCCTCCCTCTCCCCAAATTCAGATGGCGATGACCCTGTTGCTCTTTTGAAAATCACTGAACGCTTGTTATTTTTCCCACGGGTGTTGAACCAGCGTAGTGAGTTAAAGCTAACACTTAGAGAGGTTTCAAAGTACATATTAGGGAGATGAACATCAAGTCCTTTGCTGCTGGTTATTTGGTTTTGAGGCTGATGTTCTGATCTTGCTTTTTAAACTGGTTGTTCACTGCCCGGAGTCCTTCTGAACTGGGGAGGTGGGGGCGGGGGGGGACATCCCAAAGGAACAAACGAACAACAAAATTCACTTATTCTTAAAGGAGAGAAGAGAGAACCTTGAAGAGAAGTTCCCACACTGTGATGCTTTCTTACAGACTGTGATGCTTTTTTACGGGTTCCCCTTGTTAACTGCTAATTCCCAGGCACTTAAAAAAAAACACCAACCATCTACTCTATCATATACCTTTTCCCCGTCCCTTCAGTCTCCTTGCGTTGCCCTGGCAACAGAGGCCATGACACCTTGGCAAGAGTGACAGGGGTCCAACAAAGCCTTCTGTCATGGTACCAATTGGATTGAAATATTCTGGGGGCCCCACCTCCTCTTTCGGTGGGCACAATGCAAGAGACAAGAGTCCTGGGAGTGGCTGGGCCTAGCAGGGGGATAGCAAATGCTGACCCACTGTGCAGAGCCCTGATGCTTTTGCTCCTGGCTGCCTTGTTTCTTTAGCTTTCCTTGGGTCAGAAGGACAAGGTTCACTGACTCCCCTTGGTGGCAGAGCCGAAGGTGGATTAAAGAGGGGTGACGGCCTTTTCTTGTTAGCTTTGCCTGGGAGGGGGGGGAAGCCAGATCAGTCATCCACAAAACCCCTCACACACTTTGTGGAGTCCACAAGTGTCATTCAGGATGAAGATAGCTGTCCATCATATCCTCAGGACAAGTGGGAGCACGTAGGGCCCAGCAGGGGCCGATAGACCCATCAGGAGATGGAGTTGTTCTGAAAACCTCCAACTTCTTCTTTTTTTAAAGGAAGGATAGCTATTCAAACCCTGTTTTGAAAAGATAGTTATCCATCTTGGAGATGAGCCTATGCCAGCAGAGATGGTGGGAACGCTCACGTATAACCAATTTCGTTGCATTTAAGTACAATGACGATAAAGATTATACTTACAGCACGTTCCAAACTCTAATCAACGCGGTAAGCTAGGAATGGTTTATTTACAGGTGGTCCTTGACTTACGACCATATTTGAGCCCAAAATTTTTGTTGCTAAGTGAGACAATTGTTAAGTCAGTTTTGCCCCATTTTACAACTTTTCTTGCCACAGTTGTTAAGTGAATCACTAAAGTTGTTAAGTTAGGAACTGTTGTGGCCCACCAGTGGCCAGAGGAGCTGGCAGCAGAGTGAGGACAGTGAGGAGGTGGGGGAGGAGCATGGGCCAATCCTTTAGGCTGCAGAAGGCTCGGATGAGGGCTCTGCATCAGAGGCAGAGATGCTGTCTAGCAGTGATCAGGTGCCTACAGAGCTAGACAGCAGGGAGGCAGAGGAACAGCTGGAGCCTGTTCCCACTGTGCACAGGTGCAGAGCTGCCAGAAGAAAAGAACAACTCAGAAATCAGGGTCGACGTGGGAGTAAAGCCATAGGTGGACGGTGAATGGCCCCTCCCATAGGAAATAAAAGAGGAGCGAAAGAGGAGTGGGCTTTTGCAGGAAACAATTTGTTTGTTTGTTTGTTCATTCGTTTCAGGAGTGTGAAGGTCTGTTCACTTCTCTCAGAGAAGCAACCTGGGACTAAGGAGAAATTTCCTGATAGTGAGGACAATTAACCAGTGGGACAGAAGTTGCCTTCAGAAGTTGTGGGTGCTTTATCACTGGAGGTTTTAAAGAAAAGACTGGACTGCCATTTGTCAGAAATGGTGTATAGTCTTTTATTAATTTTTATTTCTCATATATACATTCACAATTATATAATCTCATAACTGTTGTTAATAAAATGTATTTATAACAATTTTTCTCCCCTACAGTTGACAATGTAATTGAGATTGCTTTCTTACCATCCCATACACCCATCTTATTTTACAACAATCCTACTTCTTCTTCCTTCCTTCCCTCCTTCCTTCCCTCCTTTCCTCCTTTCTTCTCTCCTTCCTTCCCTCCTTCCTTCCCCCTTCCTTCCCTCCTTTCTTCTCTCCTTCTCTCCTTCCCTCCTTCCTTCCCTCCTGTATAGTCTCCTGCCTGGGCAAGGGGGTTGGACTAGATGACTGGAGGCTTTAAAGAAAAGACTTGTCTGAAATGGTAAAGCGTCTCCTGCTAGAAGACCTCCAAGGTCCCTTCCAATTCTGTTATACTGTTATTCTGCTGCTTGCCTGCATTGAGGCAGGGATTAATCTCTTTCTATCTCTGGGCTGTACTGCCACTCTTCCCTGCCTTCTCTCCCAAGATAGCTGTTTCTGAAATCCTGTTGCATAGCAGAGGAAGGAGCCACTGCGGCTGCAGCTTGAGAGCTCCTTTTGTTTCCACATTTCAACTCTTTCCGTGATGGAGCTAAAACAGCTTTCTGGCAAAGAAGTCCCTCCAGTCCAACCCTCCCTTCTCCCATTGCACGTTTCCCACCCCGAT
This sequence comes from Thamnophis sirtalis, assembly GCF_051295495.1. Lineage (NCBI taxonomy): Eukaryota > Metazoa > Chordata > Lepidosauria > Squamata > Natricidae > Thamnophis > Thamnophis sirtalis. The sequence continues at coordinate 45,939,893 of NW_028261393.1, read as the reverse complement.
TCCCTAGAACAACTCCGGAACTCTTCAGGGCTGAGTTTTGGAACTGGGGTGAATAGTATTATTATTATTTTTTTCTTAATTAAGAAAATGTACATGGCCACCTAACCCACTCATGGGTGACTCCTGGAGGCTTATAAAAACAAAGTCTCAATATAAAAGCCCATAAATCTCTACCACCTCAAGATAACAACCATTTGATGGATTCCATATCACCTTGCAGTCCTCAGGCCCATTGGCAAAACCAAATTTTCTGGGCCTTTTGAAAGAATGTCAGGTTGGAGCCAGTGGTGGGATTCAAATTATTTTACTAGCGGTTTTGTGGGCGTGGCTTGGGAAAGGTTACTGCAAATTCCCCATTCCCTCCGGATCAGCTGGGACTCTGGGAGGCAGAGAATAGATGGGGGCGGTGCCAGTCAGAGGCGGTATTTGCCAGTTCTCTGAATTACTCAAAATTTCCACTACCGGTTCTCCAGAACTGGTCAGAACCTGCTGAATACCACCTCTGGTTGGAGTCAATCTTATTTCTTATAGGGATGATATTCCACAGTGAGGAAGCCATCAAAGAAAAGGTCCTTCTTCTTGTTCCCACAAGATGGACCTCCTTAAGCGAGGGGACCTGGAGCATACCAGCTTTGCTCTCTGATGGGTCGGGTAGATATAAGTGGGAAAAGATAGTCCTTCAAATAATACCGTGTTTCCCCGAAAATAAGATCAGGTCTTATATTATTTTTTTGCTCCAAAAGGTGCATTAGGGGTTATATTCTGGTTAGGTCTTATTTTGGGGGAAATGCGGTACTAATTGCATCCGTCTGGCTGATGATCTTAACTGGGGCTTATTTTGGGGGGGTAGGGCTTATATTACAAGGATCCTGAAAAATCATGCTAGGGATTATTTTCTGGTTAGGTCTTATTTTGGGGGAAACAGCGTAAGTGAGCTTGCTTCTTTGCATGGACAACGGCCACAATATGGAAAACCTCTTGCTGTCCTGAGAACAGCAAGTAGAATTGGAGGCCAGGTTTTGCACAGAAGAAAAATCAACCAGGGAGCCGAGGTGGTGCAGTGGTTAGAGTGCAGTACTGCAGGCCACTTCAGCTGACTGTTACCTGCAGTTCAGCAGTTCTAATCTCACCGGCTCAAGGTTGACTCAGCCTTCTATCCTTCCGAGGTGGGTGAAATGAGGACCCAGACTGTGGGGGCGATATGCTGACTCTATAAACCCCTTAGAGAGGGCTGAAAGCCCTATGAAGTGGTATATAAGTCTAACTGTTATTGCTAACTCACCTAAGAACAATGTCCTGATTCTCCATTGCCTGTTGGGGATAGATGGGATGTTCTTCACTTTCTTTCAATGTGATGACTAGTCAAATGAAGGATGCCCCTTTTCAAATTGGGTGCTGTCCAGACATTCTGGAGCCACTAAAGGGATCGTGCTGGCTGGGAATTCTAGGATTTGTAGTCCAGATTTGTAAACTGTATTTGATGGGAATGACTATGCCAAAACACCCTGTTAGATGGCAAAGATGGGTATACCAATAAACAAACGTTAAAACTTTTTCAACATTAAAAACATTGGGTACTCTCTAACACAATGAAATTAATGGGAAAAAAGTAAGGTTCTACATTTAGGCAAGAAAAATAAAATGCATGTGGTACCTTGCTCAATAGTAGTAACTGTGAGAGGGATCTTGGAGTCCTAGTGGACAATCATCTAAATATGAGCCAGCCGTGGGCAGCAGGTGCCAAAAAAGCCAACACAGTTCTAGGCTGCATAAACAGAGGGATAGAATCACGATCACATGAAGTGTTAAGACCACTTTATAATGCTTTGTAAGGGCACACTTGGAATACTGCATCCAGTTTTGGGTACCATGATGTAAAAAAGATGTTGAGACTCAGAGAAGAGCAACAAAGATGATTAGGGGACTGGAGGCTAAAACACAAGAACAGTTGCTGGAATTGAGTAGGTCTAGTTTAATGAAAAGAAGGACTAGGGGTGATATGATAGCATAGTGTTTGAATATTGCAGGGGTTGTCCACAAAGAAGAGAGAGTCAAGCTATTCTCCAAAGCCCCCGAGGGCAGGACAAGAAGCAATGGGTGGAAACTAACCAAGGAGAGAAGCAACTTAGAACTAAGGAGAAATTTCCTGATAGTTAGTACAATTAATCAGTGGAACAACTTGCCTCCAGAAGTTGTGAATGCTCCAACGCTTTAAGTTTTTAAGAAGACATTGGATAACAATTTGTCTGAAGTGGTGTAGGGTTTCCTGCCTAAGCAGGGGGTTGGACTAGAAGACCTCCAAGGTCCCTTCCAACTCTTATTCTATTATTTCACCTTTGGAAGACATTTTCCTAGGGATAATGATAATATGAACTAGGATAAGATTGCAGACTTGACAACAAGATGCTGATGTTTAGATCTTCAGTCCTAGAACTTTAACATCCTTTAACCAGGACAAGAGAAGGAAACTTGATATTTGTGGGCCTTAATGCAAACTGTAAGGAAGATAACCTTGATGGGAATCAATAAGACCTGTTATTAAAATGACAGGAAAAAATATCTTAAATCTAAAACAACCAATTTATACCCAAGAAACTCAGACAGACCCCACCCTAATTCACATGAGTGTAAGAAGGATCAAAAGGTCCTTAAATTTATTATTAAAGCCCCCTTTAATAGAAATAGCTTTAGTCTTCCTAAGGAGTTAAGATTCCTAATCTCGCCTACTTGGGGGGCTGACAACAATCTTGTAGGTCTCATTGTGCTGTAACTCTCCCCTCCTTTATGAGTGGTCGAGATATCTGCTCCATGCTTTGTTTTGAAGTATGCTCAAAGTGGAAATTCTCCAAGGGTAGGGAATAAAAGGTGGAAGGAAGCAACATTAGCCGTTTGTCTTAGGGGGAATGGACATTTGGAGATGCTACCCATGAATGTCGTTTTAGCACAAACACCAGCAATCTGTTTTCACTATGCCAGAACTTTGCTTTCCCCTCTAACTTGGGATCACATTTATTGAACAGAATTAGTTTTGGGACCCTGGAAGATGCCTTGTCTAGCTCAGCTTATTTATCTGTCTGTCTCAATAAGTTTAATGGTGTAATCTCAGGTGGACAGGTTCTCCCGCCACCTGCTGATTGATACCAGAGAGGCTGGGGATTGCTCTGGAAAGCATATCTGGAAAAATCAGGGAGCCTCCCCTGAGGATGTCTCTTGCAGAGCTCCAGCCTGGGGTCCAGACAAACAGCCTGGATCCTGCCATCCTCCGGCCCCTCCTTTTCTCCCTCCCATTCAGTGCATCTTCCTTTATAGCTGTCTGCTTGTGTTATTGGTCAGGGATTGTCTGCCTTCCAGGAACTGTGGGGTGGTTAATGGATCTCTTTGGGCGGAGGTTAGACTAAGCAAATAGCCCGTCCATCTCTGAGCTGGCTTGATTGGAATGGATTGCCTGAGTGAAGGGAGGGAGAGGGAAAGAGAGAAGAGACAGGGAGGAGAGTTGCTTTTGTGGCCAGGCAGAAGCCTTGCCTGAAGGGAGTCTGCATCCATAGCATATTGACCAGCTTTCAGGCCATAGGGAATCGTTCTCCCTCCCTCCCTCCCTCCCTCCCTCCCTCCTTCCTTCCTTCTTTCCTTCCTCCCTTCCCTCTCTCCTTCCTTCCTTCCTTCCTTCCTCCAACTCTACCTCCTTCCTTCCTTCCTTCCTTCCACTTTCCCTCCTTCCCTCCCTCCCTCCCTAGCAGGGAGCTTCCTTCATCTGCTCAGGCTTCTGCTCATTGTCTTCTCCTGCAGAGTTGCTCATTTCTGAGCAGTGAGTGACAACCATCTCAACCGACACTAAGAGAATAAGAGAGAAGTTTAGTGGTAGACTATTCAAAAAGTCAGTGGCTAAGACACTGAGCTTGTCGATCAGAAATGTCAGCAATTCGGTGGTTCAAATCCCCAGTGCCGCGTGACAGAGTGAACTCCCGTTCCTTGTCCCAGCTTCTGCCAACCCAGCGGTTCGAAAGCATGTAAAAAATGCAAGTAGAAAAATAGGGACCCCCTTTGGTGGGAAGGTAACAGTGTTCCGTGCGCCTTCGGCATTGAGTCATTTCAGCCACATGACCACAGAGACGTCTTCAGACAGCGCTGGCTCTTCGGCTTTGAAATGGAGATGAGCACCGCCCCCTAGAGTCAGGAACAACTAGCATATATGTGTGAGAACCTTTACCTTTACCTATTCAAAAAGAGTAATATTGCTGCATTCCTCATTTTCTCTCTTTTGCTTAAATACAACAGGAAAAAAAAGGGTACGGTCCCATTTAGACAGCAGAGAAAATGATCCAACAGTGTGAGTTTCTTGCAGAGGTTCTGAAAGGCTACTTAGTCTCTCCTTTTTGCCAATCTCCCCTGTGGTAATGAGGGTCCGCAGTGCACTGCTGGAGATACTAATATTGGTTGCTTTGTAGGGACATGGAGTAGGATCTTTGATGTCTTTGGCTGGGCCTCAAAGATCCTTCTGCTTCTCTGAAAAGATGAGTCTATAGTACCTTCTTTATTTGCACAACAGGTCCAATCAGGCAGGGTTAGGGGTGAAATACTACCGGTTCGGACCAGTTTGCCCGAACCGGTAGCAGAAAATGCTACTGGTTCGGCCGAACAAGTATTTCCAATGATCAGCTTGGTAACAATCAGCTGTGACACATGATTTATATTAGCTAGAATCGTCGGATTACCTGCTTTCTAGCTAATCTAAATCACGTAGCACAGCGAATTCCACACCCCTCCCCCTGTTGTTCTACTTACCTTTGCAGACTCAGAAGGCTTCAAAATGTTCCTTTTTTAGTGCTGTGTGGGCACGCCTCAGGCGCATGTGCATACAAAATGCGCGCCCGGTAGGAGACTCACCGAACCGGTAGCAGACTTCAGAGAACTTCACTGCTGGGCAGGGCCCATGAGTGGGTATGATAGGATTTCATAGCTATAGACCTCAAGAACGTAACAGAATTGGGAAAACTGACCTAGAACTACAGTTGTTGTTGTTGTTGGTTCTCGTACTAAGAATGCTTCCATATTGCCCATTAATGACATTTGCACAATATTATTAATTGGGTCAGTGCAATAGTTGAATAGTTCCATTTCAGTGATGGAATTCATCCAGTTCGCACCACTTTGGGAGAACTGGTTGTTAACTTTCTGAGCAGTTTGGTGAACTGGTTGTTGGAAGAAATCATCAGAGCAGAGAACCAGTTGTTCAATGATTTGAATCCCACCACTGTTCCATTTCCAAAGCTTTGCTTTTAATTTGAATGTGCTTTTTGCTTGTTTGGGAGGCAATTGCGGGGGGTAGGGGTGGGGAAGCATGTTGTGAGATCACAGCCTAATTGGTTTAACACTAGGTGAAGGCAGAAAATGGGTGAATTCAGGCATGAGATGAAGCATGTTTTGGGAAGTCAGCCAACAATCTGAAAGGAAAGAAGGATCCTTAGAAGACATCCAGGCTCTTTGAGATTATCGGAGGGGCTACAGGACAGACTGCCTCCCTCCCATCTTCTCCTCTGGATTTGGAAAGCCTTCCCTGGACCCCAAGAGTCAACAATGTCCAGCTGGAGAACTCCCAAGAGGTCCTGACACTTAGGGGAGTTAGGTGCTAGAGCCCAGGGGCTGGACCATTGCCAAGGAACTAAAATGATCTGACCTCATCAGTGTGGGGAAAGCACAACAGGAAGTCTCAGTATGCATTCCTAGCATATTCAAGTCAGCAGCGGCAGAGTCCCAAAGCAAAGCTTGCTCTCTGGGGACTGCCATCTGTTTCTCTGCATTTAACCCTCTTCTTTTCGGATTGCAATCGGGAAAGAAATGCAAAGCAGGCTGCTGTTGCGGCAGGGACGATACGCTAGCCTAGAAGATATTACCGGTGGTTCTGCTCACTGATTCTTCCTTACTTGGGTTGGATGCTGGGTAGGATGGCAACTTCTAATGGAATGCTTCTACCTTCAGCTCTTGCATTCATCCTTTTGTTCATTCATAAGCTTTTTTGTTTTCATTCACTCCCTGGAGAAGGTCATTCATGCAAATGCCATGAAGATCTTTGATGGGTTTCACAGCTTCTGGCACAGTTCATCTTTCTCAGATTGCAAGCACCGAATCAGGGTTGGCACAGGAGCTACAGCGTTGTCAAGCCCTTGCCAAGGCCACCGTTGAAAGCCTTGGTGCTAATATTCTAGAAGCCTCAGTTCAGGGGTGGGTTCCTGCCAGTCCTAAGCTCTTCTATAGAAGAGGTTCCACAAATCTACAGTGCCGTTTAGAACCAGTTCCAGCTCCCTCCCCCCACCCGTCCTCACATCATCAAGATGAAGAGCGAGAGGAGGAATTCTGGGAGTTGAAGTCCACAAGTCTTAAAGCTGTCAAGTTTGAACACCCCTGGTTTTTTTTTCCTAAAGTGTTAGGGGTGCAAAGGTCTTGTAACTTGACAGCTTTAAGACTTGCGTGCTTCAAATGCCAGAGTTTCTGAGCCAACATTTTGGTTGCTAAGCAAGAGCGTTGTTAAGTGAGTTTCACCACATTTTACAAGTTGGCCACGCCCACCCAGTCACATGACTGCCAAGCCACTCCCACCCAGTCTCATGGCCACCAAGCCACTCCCACAAAGCAGGCCACACCTACAGAAGAGGTTCTAAAAATTTTGGAACCCACCACTGGCTCAGTTCATTGTCCAACTTTCTTGATGCTGCTGTCTGATCTGCTACTTCTTCCTACAAGGAAAGACACACTGATTTGAGTGAAAAGAAAAAGCAATGTCCCATCCCTCTTTCCTTCTCTCTGAGAGTGACACAGCTTGGAATAAGAGAAGCTGCCCACAGAAGCCACTTCCCATACAGAGATGTACTGAAATTAGGATTATATGTACTGATCCTCCCAGGGTAAAGAAGTTGGTGAAAAAGTCTTCCAGAGTGGACTCAAAGCTGTTCTTGCTATTACTGTAGTTGATTGTTTGCTTTTGATGACTCCTTCGAAAATCATTTTCCATGTCATCTTTCCTCAACTGTGTTGGACAAAAACTCCTAAGAGTTAAGGAGTTTTAATCCAACATTGATGGATAGCATCAACTTGTCCTGGACCATTATTTTTCAACCTTGGCCATTTTAAGATATATGGACTTCAACTCCCAGAAGTCAACTACCATGGTGGCTGGAAGTTGACGTCTACACATCTTGGCTGCCAAGGTTGAGAAACACTATCATAGACTACCACCATCACAAGCATAGACTTCTCCATTTGATTGGGGACATGTTTTTGCAACTGTTCATGATTACAGAAGGAGTTGATCAGTAATGATCAGGATATGATTTCTCCTCCAGAACTTTTAAGTTAAGGTATGTTGTACATCATGGCATCCGGTCCTCTCAATTCCTGGCAAATAGAGGTGGAAGAAATGGAGGTAGTGACAGATTTTATTTTCCTGGGTGCCAAGATCACCGCAGATGGGGACTGCAGCCAAGAAATTAAAAGATGTTTGCTCCTGAGGAGGAAGGCTATGGCAAATCTAGACAGCATACTAAAAAGGAGAGACATCACCCTGCCAACAAAGGTGTGTATAGTCAAGGCTCTGGTTTTCCCAATTGCAATGGGTGACTGTGAAAGTTGGACCATAAGGAAGGCTGAGTGCCAAAGAATGGAGGCCTTTGAGCTATGGTGCTGGAGAAGACTCCTGCAAGTCCCTTGAACTACAAGGCCATCCAACCGGTCAGTCATAGAGGAGATCAACCCTGACTGCTCTTTAGAAGGCCAGATCCTGAAGATGAAACTCAAATATTTTGGCCACCTAATGAGAAGGAAGGACTCCCTGGACAAGAGCCTAATGCTGGGAAAGATGGAGGGCAAAAGAAGAAGGGGACGACAGAGAACGAGGTGGCTGGATGGAGTCACTGAAGCAGTCGGAGTGAGCTTAAATGGACTCCAGAGGATGGTAGAGGACAGGAAGGCCTGGAGTAATGTTGTCCATGGGGTTGCGATGGGTTGGACATGACTTCTCAACTAACAACAACAAATGTTGTGCAAAAGACACAGGACATGACAAATCTATACAACCTATTTTCTAGTCATACACAGATGACTGTGAGGTTCGCTTGAAGAAGATTGGAGAAGAAATTTACTGGGCCAGGAGTAAGAAAGTGGATTTTGGAGGAATGTGGGATAGAATAGAAAAATGAGTTGTCAACCATGACATTTGATTAGAGTGTCAATATGTCCACTTTATAGAGGGTAGTTCTCATTTAAAGTGGAGTCATTCTCAACCTCTTTGAGGGAATCTTTTATTTACAGCAGCCACCATGGCAAGTCAGGTTTAAAGAATTCATTAGAAGGACTTGATGTTCATCAGCAGCTCTAACAATAAATAATGTGGTTGCATAAAAATCGCCTTCCCCAAGCAGTGAGACACATGCATTTCAGGCTTGAGTCACTTGCTCCAAATTTCCATCTCTACACCAGCATGTGCACATCAGATGAAAATCCATGTTCTCTTTGGAGTGACACATTTTCCTTTCCCTACTTCCCTACGTAAGTGCTTTGCTCCAGATGCAACCTCTACGTGTTACTCAACTTGACTCTTACCGTCAAGAGGACCTCACTTGGAAGTCACGGATGTTCCTCAAAATGTAGCAAGCCTGTTGTATCACATTCTTTTTCCAATAAAGGTTCGCGAGGCACTGGCTTCTAAGGCAGCTGCAAATAGAATGAGTAACCCTACTCACCCACCCACCCCCACCCCAGCTGGACCTTCCTTTTCAAGGGCTGATGCGTATTCTTCCCGATTCCCAGCACAAGGCCTGGAAAAGGGAAGAGAGCAGAGTCTTTATTTAGCTGGCGCTTCCTGTTTCCAATTCCTTTATAATTTCCCCCACCCCACCCCCCCAAAGAACAGCCTGCAGAGACAGGATTTTTTTTTTAAACTTTGTTTCAATCATTGTTGTTGTTGTTCTGGGAAAATCCAAGCAGGATCTACATTGTCCAAGCTTTGATGTTTTTTCTTGGGGCCGTTTCCTGCCGGCTTGAACGCAGGTTAAAAATACGCTTCTGCTGACATCATCAGCAGGATCTTCTCCTGCTAGACTCAGCCAGCCAAGTCTCTCTCTTTTTTTTTAATATAGATTTTTATTTTTATTACATAGACAACACATACACACAACAATTAAAAAAACAAACATAGAAAACAAAAAAAACCATCTTCACATACAGCATGTTGTTTGGTTACAGATGTTTTAACATCCATATTCTCGAATAACATTTACCATCTCAGATTTTACATCTAGTATAACTAAATACCTCACTTTCATTGTACAGTATATGTTCAGTTACAATTAGTATTATTTTTTTCCCAGTAAATCATGATTCCCTTACATTCTTGATTGTCTATTTGATAACAGTATACCTTTATATAATCCCCATGTGATAGAATTTTTTTTTTTACCAACCATTTATATTTGTATATCACTATTTTCTTTTTTTAAAAAATCTTTATTGGTTATACATTTTTTTAAAGAGTGAAACATACAAATACAAATACAATTTTAAACATACACCCACCCACCCCGCGCGGTAACAGTCATTCACAGCCCAACTTTTTTTTCTCTTCCTCATTATTTAGTCTCTAAGCTGCATCTTTTCGTTACAAAATTCAGGGATCTATTACAATACCCATGTTCACTTTTAGTTCCCAACTGCTATTTGACTTTCCCCGTTTTAAGTCCCTGCTGTTCTCCTTGTCGCCCACATATACCATAGGTTCCAGCTAAGATAATGTTCCGTTTCTCCTTTGTCCCTCAGCCAACCCGTTATTCTGTCCATTTCTGCACATTCATAGATCTTTTTAATTATGGCATCTTCCGGCGGTATGGTAGTAGATTTCCAAAATTGTGCATAGGTTATTTTCAATTATGCAAAATTCCACCAATCAACTATCAGATATGCTTATGTTCATTATTATCCTTGTACATCATACATTCAAACAGAAATCTTGTTCCTTCATTTTTCAACAAAATATTCTAAATAGTCGCTACATACATACATACATACATACATACATACATACATACATACATACATACATACATACATATATATATATATATATATATATATATATATATATACCAATTTTCAATTATTCCCTTATTAAAATTATTTATCAACAACAAGATATCATTGTAATATGTTCTTAATGTTATACATTATATTACCTATCAAGTATACATAAAACCATTATTATCCTTATCCTTTTTAGAGCAAAAAATTCTAAAGTATTCAAATCTCTTGTTATGCTCTGTGTGTGTGGTTTTTTTTTTAGGGTTGACATGAGAAAGCTCTTCAGAAGTGAACCCCAACAGCTGCAAAAAATGGAGGCAAGCAGGAAGAGGGAGAGAGAGAAAGAAGGCGTTTGATTCCCGTAAACTATTTCCTTTGCTACGTTGCTTTGCATCACTTCCAGCACCTTCTGGCTTTCGTGGACCAGCATCTGTGATTCATTGTCCTGTTTCAGACGACACATGAAGAGCACACACGCACACACACAAAAGGAAGTGGAATATATATCTTACTGCTCTGTTGGACAAAAAAAAAAAAGCAGTTGGCATGAAGTACATTGAAACAAAATAAAGCAAAAAATTGTTTAATAACCAGATTGCTAATTCTGTAGCAGCCTTGTTGCCAAAGGTAAAAAGCATCAAAGCATTGGCTGAATCCACATTGTTGAATAGCTGGCTTTGGATATTAAAGGTTCCCTGGCCAGCAAATTACGATCCGGGTGGATCTCTGTTGATTGATAATTGTGTCACCACTGAAGGTCCTGCCTTTTTAGGGAGAACATTCCCTGGGGGTTATCCCAGAGGAGACAAAGTCAACCAACCAGCTGCATCAGCAAATAAAAATCCAAAGGAACATTATATCAGAGAAGCCCATTTTTAAAAAGACAAGATCATGAATCTGTGAAAGCTAAGAATGATTGCGTGTGCGCATGGATAGGTAGGTGTAATCAAACCTTAGCATCTTTAGAAACTGAAAGATGGAAGGGTGCTATGTATAGTAGGAAACCTTAAACTACTATTCAAATATGTAATAGTTTACTAAACATGAGCATCAGAAATAAGAATATCCCATTCAGTTACTTTCTGGAATCAATTCAAGGTGCTGGTTATCACCTTTAGGGTCATCCCATTAAGTTTCTAGGTTCTATCATATCTCAAGACTTAAAATTGACACCTAACGTCAAAACCATCATCAAAAACGCACGACAAAGAATGTTCTTTCTGCGCCAACTCAGGAAGCTCAAACTGCCCAAGGAGCTGCTGATGCAGTTCCACAGAGGAATTATTGAGTCTGTCATTGGCACCTCCATAACTGTCTGGTTTGGCTCTGCAATCCAACAAGACAGACACGGACTTCAGAGGAGAATCAGAACTGCAGAAAAAACAATGGCTACCAACCTGCCTTCCATTGAGGATCTGTACACTGCACCAGTCAAAAAGAGGGCTGTGAAAATATTTACAGACCCCTCGCATCCTGGACATAAATTGCTTCAACTTCTATCCCCAGAATGACATTATAGAGCATTACACACCAGGACAACTAGACACATGGATAGTATTTTTCCACATGCCATCACTCTACCAAACAATGAATTCCCCAACATTGTCAAACTATTTATTAAGACTGTATTACTATTATTCTTATCCTTCCTATTACCTATCTCCTTCTACTTATGACTATAACCTTGTTGCTCGTATCTTTACATTGTTTTATTTAGTTTCCCAGTATGATTTTGATTGCTTACTTAGTATCCTCTGACTATCACTAAGTGTTTTATCTTATGATTCTTGATGAATGTATTTTTAATGTACACTGAGAGCTTATGCACCGAAGACAAATTCCTTGTGTGTCCAATCACACTTGGCTAATAAAGAATTCTATTCTATTCTATTCTATTCTATTCTATTCTATTCTATTCTATTCTATTCTATTCTATTCTGTTCCATCCCATCCCATTCATCCCAACCCATCCCATTCCATTCTATTGCATAGGGCCAGGATTATGGGACCATTCTACTAGGTTGAATATATTGGGTATGCTGCCAATTGCAGTCACAAGCTGTGAGGGTTGTAAAGTCATCAAGTGACTGACCTGATTTTACAAAGTTACTAAAAATGTTGCTTGTTAAATGGTTGTTCAGTGAACCTATTATTCACTATGGGCATTTCTTTTTGTCAGGAGCAAGAATTAAATATGGTTGTGGGATGCTACATATGCCCATAAAGCATGGACCAGTTGGTGAGCATCCAAAATGCAATCACATGATCACAGGTGGGGTAGATATCTCAGAATCGAGTAATAACTACCTTTGGGGAAGTCGGTCATAAATTCGATTGGTTGCTTAGTGACTGGTCATAAGTCAAGGATTATCTGGGCAAAGATTTTCAGAACAACCTTACAAATATGCTGTTAGGAGTTTGTTTTCGTTTTGATTTTTTTTAGTTCGGAGAGATTTGAAAACTTTTCTAACTTGACAGTTAAGTTTCACATCATATTGTTCAAGATACACAGGCTGGAAAGCCCAACAATGAGAAGACAACGTGCTCCCTCTTGTGGTGGGAAATTGAAGTGGAGGCTTATGAAAGCTGCCGTATCTTTTCCTGCAGGGCAAGTGAAGGCGCGTTGCCTATAGGTCTACAAAGAGTAAATGGTGCAAAAAGAATTTCCACTCTGAAAGATATTAAGAAGAGATGCAAGTGACCCCTTTCCCCTCTCAATTGTTTTCCAGATCTAAACAAACCCACCTTGCTCGCATTGTTGAAAACAATACAGATACAAATTCAACTTACAAAGTTGGTTTAGTGATCATTCAAAGTTACAACAACACTGGAAAAAGTGGCATATGACCGTTCTTCATACTTACGGCTATTGCAGCATCCCCGTGATCAAAATTCAGATGGTAGGCAACTAAATTATATTTATGACCAGTGTTGCAGTGTTCCAGAGTATATGGCCACATTTTGTGACCATCTGACCAGCGAAATCAATGGGGAAGCCAGATTCCCTTAATTAAAACACTGTGTTACTAACTTAACAACTGCAGTGATCCTGATAAAAAATACTTTGGATTGTGCAGAGATAGACAAATTAACACTGAAATTAAAAGATAAAGAAGAGCCGGAATATTATGAAATTTGGAACAATTGGTACAAATGGCTGCAAAACAGGAATAAAATTAATTAAGCCAAAAAACAATATATATAAATATATATAGAACTGTGTATAAAGTGTGTAAATATAGAAGTGAAATATTATATACATGTACAGGTATGATGACACAACAATGTTATGCATATAAATCTAATAAACCAAACAACAATGTTGATGTAATGACTGTAAGGTGTTGTAGAAGGGAAAAAATAATAAAAAAATCTGCTATCCAACAACTGCAGTGATCCACTTAACAACAGTGGCAAGAAAAGTTGTAAAATGAGGCAAAACACACTTCACAAATGTCTCACTTAGCACCAGAAATGTTGGGCTCAATTGTGGTCATAAACCGAAGACTACGTCTACTACTAGACCTCAGCACTGGTACTTGTCACTCATCCCTGATGAAAAGAGATGCAATTCATAAAATTTATGAAAACTTATACCAGAGTGTTCAAATGGTGTGGCCAACAAATATCAGGGAGGTGGTTGTGATGGTGTAATCAAAGCTTTACTTCTTCTCGCACACATTAAACCCATAAAACCTATAGATATATAAATGGCTGTGTGTGGATATGTTCCAACATAACTCTGGAACAAGCAATTTCGACCAAACGGTACACAGATGACTTACTCTCTGGAAACAAATATTGTGGGGATAAGACACCCTAACACCCTGTGGGGAGTGTGTTCTGTTAAGATATAACCTGTTGTGCCTTCAAATGGCTTCTACTGTACAGTGCAGTGGAGTTGCCATGGTGACGGCTTCACGGTACTCCATAAGGGGGCTCCCTCTGGTAAGGGGGAAAATCCAACATTAGAAATTACATTTGGTCTGGACATTTTCCCCCTATAAATAAATACTCAGACAACCCCGGGTTATCAACTAGTACATAATAAAAACCACTATTCACTTATCCTCCAAAGTCCAATATATTTATCATGTACTTCAACCCTGCTTTTTAAAGAAGCATCACTGTATCTTCAACTCAATGAGCACAGTTCTTTAAGCCATTTTTTTCCTTTTAAGCATGCCATCATCTTTTCCCTTCCCCACCAAGCTCCAGAAACATGGAGATGAATTTGGGGTGTCTATAGCTCTCAAGACTCTGGGTGTGTGTCTATTGATCCATCCTGTCATGCTCTGCCTATGAATAGTGTGCATTTATTCCAAGGCACACAATTTTTTGTATAGTTAGATCCTTCTGTACAGCTGTATGGAAATGACCTTGAAGAAGATATTCAACAGCCATTAAGTGAAAGCCAGCTTCCCCTGAAAAGAGGAAGATGGTGAGAAAGAAACTCAAGGTTTCATTACCTTGATTCTCTTGGGTATAAAGGGAGAGAATATCGTTGCCAGGTTTTCAAGATTCTGTTATTAGACCCTATAACAATAAAGTAGATTTCCAATAGCTCCAATGGCCCAGCTTCAAGAATCTCTTGCAAAGGAAGAAGAGACCATTGGAGGGCAGTCAAATCCAGCAGAAAAGCACAAAGCCACTGTGCTTTCCAGCGTAACTCCAGCCTGCTGATGTAGTTTGATAAATTGTTTCAGCAATCAGTTCCACATAAACAATTTGGTGACATTACATTACTCTCCATGTCCCTCTCCCCCAGCAAACATCTGGATGATATCATGGCATACAGCCTAATTGACATTGCATAGGCACTGGTTAGTCCATCAAGGGCTGCCCCAGTGTCTCAGGGCTTCTGGATCAAGTGGAGCCACTGAAGTTAAATGCATTCTCTGAATCATGAGCTGGATCTGAATGCCAACTTTCCATCATTCTTTTTGGAATCCCTTTCAGCATCGAAAAGGGTGCCATCGACATTGTATATACTTAAAGTGCCCATTTTGCCCCTTGAAATCTCAGAACTCAGTCTCCAAATAAACCTTAGCTTCTCCCACTTTTGGACTAAAGCTTCTCAAAGTCCTATGCAAAGCATACAATTCAGTGAATGTAGGAGAGAGACTGGATGAATCAGGGGGAGGAGTCAAACAGGGGCTCAATCTAGAATCCCTATGTGAGCACGTGCTCTACATGGGGCAGCCCTTGAAGAGCATTTGGCGACTCCAGCTTGTCCAGAATGCAGCCGCGCGAGCGATCGTGGGTGCACCTCGGTTCACCCACGTAACACCTATCCTCCGCGAGCTGCACTGGCTGCCTATTGGTCTCCGGATATGCTTCAAGGCACTAGTCGTCACTTATAAAGCCCTTCATGGTATTGGACCTGGGTACTTGAGAGACCGCCTGCTGCCAATTACCTCCACTAGACCGATTAGATCCCACAGATTAGGCCTCCTCCGAATTCCATCCACCGGCCAGTGTCGACTGGCGACTACCCGGAGGAGAGCCTTCTCTGTGGCTGCTCCGACCCTCTGGAACGAACTCCCCGTGGAAATTCGAACCCTCACCACCCTCCAGGCCTTCCGCAAAGCCCTTAAAACCTGGCTGTTCCGACAGGCCTGGGGCTAAAGAACCGTTGCTCCCGTCTCGAATGGTATGACTGTTGTGTGTTTTAAACTATGCATTGTTTTGTGTCGTTTTTAATTTGTCTGTATCCCCCCTTCCCTGGTTTGAGTTGTGAGCCGCCCTGAGTCCCCTTCGGGGGAATAGGGCGGCATATAAATAAAATAAACATTCATTCAAACATTCAAGAAGACAAAGTCTGACTCTCCATCCTTGGAGTAGCTTTCTAGTCCACCTAGGGCAGTGGTGGCAACTTCTAGTGAACATGTAACATTCGAGGGGATCTGAAGACTGCATTTTGGGAAGATTTGGATTTAAGGAACGGTTTGAAAAGTTTGCTTTTTTAAACTTTACAATGTCCAGGACAGGTTTTATCTGTCAGGCGCAATGCATCGGGAAGCAAGGCAGTTAAAATGAATATATAGGTTTATTGCATGCTAAGGCTCCCTACAAGAATCTGAACTACTAAGCAAATTGGCACTCAAGTCTATGGAATTCAAGGAGGGCTGGACTTAGATCTCTTGTGGGCATGAAGGGACTCAAGACTGATGACACACTTGACCCCTCCCTGCGCCTCAATCTGATCATCTTCTACATTATCTGCCTCCCACCCAAACGCAATGAGTAATCGGGATGTTGGTTTGAGCTCCGAACTTGGCAATTTGGTTGCAAACGTTTCATCACCATTCGAGGAGACATTGTCAGCGTGCTTTGAAAAGCATGATGAGTAATTATTTTTATCTAAGGACTGCAAAAGCAAAAAAGTAAAAACTCTGGGTCGTATGCTCTTGATGCAGGATTTAAAACAACAACAACACATACCCTGTTTCCCTAAAAATAAGACCTCTCCGGATAATAAGCTCAATTGAGCTTTTGAGCACGTGCGCTAAAATAAGCCCTCCCCTGAAAATAAGTCCTCTCTGAAAATATTGCAACACAGCAGCAGCCTTGAGGTCACCACCTCCTGCACCTCAAAAATAATAAGATCTCCCCCAAAATAAAGCCAAGTGCTTATTTCAGGGGTGAAAAGAAAATAAGGCCCTGTTTTAATTTCGGGGAAACATGGTAAAACAAAAATGTGGCTCAAGTGAGAATGGAAGATGTTTTCAGGGTGCTACTGTCTATTTTTGCCCAGCCTGGTCTGAAAGATGGTCTCGGTCAGATTAACAATGCAACTTCTTGGCTTTTCTTGGCTTTCAAGCAGGCCATTAATGAGGAAAAAAAGCATATGGGGGAGGGAGAGAAATAGGAGAGACCCCAATGGGAGGGACAGATCTTTGGAAAATGGACAGCCGTCTCTGTGCTATAGATCACACAGAGCTCTCCCCCCCCCCACTCAAAGAGAGACAAAATGGAAACCATTTACGAGAAAACTCCGCCTGAAATGATTTACGACCCTCAGCTCTCTGGAGCCACATCTTGGGGAAGGTCAGCACTGCAGTGAGCAGAGGACGCCTCTCTCCCTCCTGCTCTCTGGTTCCCTGCAGGTTCCTTCTGCTGAAAAAAAGAGACTTGATCGGATCAAATGGCACATCATAAATTGGAAATGGCCTTGATGCAGAACCAGTTTGATGAACCTACCCACATTGGCTGCAAAAACCTGTACAACATGCGTCTATGGCAGTGGTGGGATTCAAATTTTTTTTTACTACCGGTTCTGTGGGTGCGGCTTGGTGGGCAGGGCATGGCTTGGTGGGTGGGATTCAAATCCCAGTGCTACCAGTTCATTCATGCTCACGCATGATGCTTCTGTGCATGTATAGAAGTGTCTGGGCAGGTGGGCGGAGTCTCCTCCTGCTGGGACTACTGGTTCGCCACCTCCTCTTTGGATCAACCTTTCAAATACTGGAATACTGCTTATCATGTCCCCCCCTAGTCTTTCTTTTCTCCAGAGCAGTGGTGGGTTTCAAAAATTGTTTGAACCTACTCTGTGGGTGTGGCCTCCTTTGTGGGAGTGGCTTGCTGCCCATGTGACCAGATGGGAGTGGCTTGCCGCCCATGTGACCGGATATGAAGATGCCAACGACACTTGTCAGAACCACCTTAAATTACCTCACGCACAGCACTGGCCTGCATAAGAATAGGATGTAAATTTGTTTTTTAAAAGGCATCTTTGGTTTGCGTTAAAACAACTTCAACACACGCAATGTTCTGATTGCACCACAAACGCAGTAGTCATCCTTACCTTTCACAGAGGCACTGAGTTTTATAAATAGGAGCATGATAGTGTAGAACAATCATATCCAAGGACCAGTGGTGGGTTTCAAAAAATTTTGGACCCTCTTCTGTAGGTGTGGCCTGCTTTCTGGGTCCACTGGTGGAACCTCTTCTAACCGGTTCAGTAGATTTGACGAACCGGTTCTACCGAATAGGTGTGAATTGGTAGGAACCCACCTCTGCTGCAGAGTATCAAAACCCAAATCCTGCAAGGGTTGTTTTAGTCTCCAAGACTTAAATCATCTTAGTTGCTCTTCTTTGCACTTTTTACAAAGTCTCAACATCTATTTTGTAATGTGGTGACCAAACCTGGATGCAATATTCCTTTATAAAATGGTACTAATACTTCCCGTGATTTTTATTCTATGGCCTCTGTTTATACAGCCAAGGATTGTTTCAGTTTTTCTGGCTGCTGCCACACACTGCTGGCTCATGTTTAAGGGATCATCCACTATTTCTCAGATAGCAATAGCAATAGCAATAGCAATAGCAATAGCAATAGCAATAGCAGTAGACTTATATACCGCTTCATAGGGCTTTCAGGCCTCTCTAAGCGGTTTACAGAGAGTCAGCATATTGCCCCCAACAATCTGGGTCCTCATTTTACCCACCTCGGAAGGATGGAAGGCTGAGTCAACCCTGAGCCGGTGAGATTTGAACCGCTGACCTGCTGATCTAGCAGTAGCCTGCAGTGCTGCATTTAACCACTGCGCCACCTCGGCTCTTTACCAGATCTTGTTCTGGTGTTCTCTTTCTGTTCTTCAAGAAACGTTGAATGATGTAGGCCCAACAACTCTGCTTGGGTAACATCGTGGATGGGCTTCTAACTCTTTTCAGCCACTACGATGGGAGAGACCTGGAAATTATTCCAAGTTCTCCTTCCTCCTTCCATCCCTAGCAGGGTTCCAACATCTAAGGGTCTGTCGCAAAGAAGAGAGGGTCACTGCTGAAAGTATTGGGTTTTAGACTGGAGATAAGTGATGTCATATCCCTCCCCCTCTGTTGAAAGAGGGCTGTTGAATTTTAATATAGATGGTTTCTTTGACCCCTCTTTCAAACAAAAAAAAGGTTTCAAAAATATGACTAGGGTAGGTCCTATAGAAACCATTGCAGGAATAGAGTATGTCTATTCTCCAAAACATCTGAAGCAGGGGTGGGTTCCTGCCAGTTCTAACCCCTTCTACAGAAGAGGTTCCACAAATCTATAGTGCCGTTTAGAACTGGTTCCAGCTCCCTCCCCACGCCCGTCCGCACATCATCAAGACGAAGAGTAAGAGGAGGAATTCTGGGAGTTGAAGTCCACAACTCTTAAAGCTGTCAAGTTTGAACACCCCTGGTTTTTTTTTTCTAAAGGCTAGGGATGCAAGGGTCTTGTAACGTGACAGCTTTAAGACTTGCATCTTCAAATGCCAGAGTTTCTGGTTGCTAAACAAGAACGTTGTTAAGTGATTTTCACCACATTTTACAAGTTGGCCATGCCCACCCAGTCACATGGCCGGCAAGCCACTCCCACAAAGCAGGCCACACCTACAGAAGAGGTTCTAAAAAAAATTGAAACCCACCACTGGGCTCAACCTATTCTCCAAAGCACCTGAGGCGGGAAAAGTAACAATGGATGGAAACTAATCAAAGAGAGGACCAAGCTACAACTAAGGAGAAAATTTCCTGACAGTTGGACAATTAATTAGTGGCACAGCTTGCCCCCCAAAGCATGGAAGCTCCATCATTGGAGGTTTTTTAGAGATTGGGCAACTATTTGTCTCAAATGTTATAGGGTTTCCTGCTTGAGCCGGGGGTTGGATTAGAAGCCCTCCAAGATCCCTTCCTATTCTGTTATTCTGTTAGTCCTAAGCAGGCAAACTCTTGTCTGCATTTACTCCAAGATATTTTACAACCAGCATTGAGTGTGGCGCTGCTGGACCTCCTGTCTCCCCGAGACAGGAAACATTGCTGCTGTAACTGATGGGAGTCTTGGGGATTGCTCTCCGGCCGAAGAGGCACCGATGCAGAAAAGACATTGGTGTCACCAAGAAGGAAAACATGGCACCCTTCATGAATCAAATCCCAGCATGTCAGCCTCCTTATTGAGATAAATGGCCACCCAGCGGCAGGATGGCAAAAGCATCAGATTCATTTAAGAATGTGGGGCTAGATCCAGATTTCTTTGAAGGGGATCAGGCCCTGGAATCAGAAGGGAGCTTGGAAGAGTGTCAATGAGGTTTGCCTTCTTCCCACAGGACAAATATGAATGAAAACTTACCTAGGATTAGCTGTAATTTATTTACAGCTGGGCAGGAATGTTTTTTTTTTCATGCTACCTTTATTATTTTTATAAATAATCAAGGCTGTTGCCTGGATAGTCATTTCTTACGACTTCTAGCCCAATAGTACCATATAAGTGAAGTAGGCTATCACATCAGGTCAAGTACTGTGCCAGATTTCTCAAAAAGAAATACCTGAAAATTAGAATATAGAATAACAGAGTTGGAGATCTTCTAGTCCAACCCCCTGCTTAGGCAGGAAACCACTTCAGACAAATGGTTATTCAACATCTTCTTAAAAACCTCCAGTATTCTAGAATTCACAACTTCTGGAGGAAAGCTGTTCCACTGATTAATTGTTCTAGCTGTCAGGAAAATTCTCCTCAGTTCTAGGTTGCTTCTCTCCTTGATTAGTTTTCACCCATTGCTTCTTGTCCTGCCCTCAGGTACTTTGGAGAAGAGTTTGACTTCCTTTTCTTTGAGGGAGCCCCTAAGATATTGCAACACTGCTGTCATGTCTCCCCTGGCCCTTCTTTTCATTAAACTAGACATGCCCAGTTCCTACAACTGTTCTTTATATGTTTTAGCCTCCGGTCCCCTAATCATCTTTGTTGCTCTTCTCTGCACTCTTTCTAGAGTCTCATTTTTTTGTGTCTGTCTCTGTGTAATTTGATATCTAAAACATTAGCTGGATAGTCGGATGAAGTGAATAATTATACCCCTGTTTACGAGAATATCTTCTGAAAACCATCAACAGAAAACATGGAGAAAAGATTTCCTAGTTCAACCTGGTTCCACCACAAAACCGTGTTCGACTAAAGCGCGCTCGACGAAACCGCGTAGCTGACGTCATCACAGTGCGACGAAAAAAGCACGCTGTGAACGGTTAAGCTAAAATTAACCCCTAAACCTAAACCTAACCCCCCTAACCCTAACCCTAACCCTAACCCTAACCCTAACCCTAACCCTAACCCTAACCCTAACCCTAAACCTAACCCTTAACCTAACGCTAACCCTAAACCTAACCCTTAACCTAACCCTAACCCTTAATCTAACCCTTAACCTAACCCTTAACCTAACCCTAAACCTAACCCTAACCCTTAACCTAACCCTAACCCTAACCCTAACCCTTACCTTAACTTGAATCGGCTTGCTTTCAAAGCGCTTTTTAAAGCGCCCTTTTTTCTCCACGGTTGCTGTTGTCACGCTGCTGATGACGTCAGCGATGCGGTTTAATCGGGCGCGCTTTAGTGGAGCGCGGTTTTGTCGTGCCACAGTTCAACCTAAACCTCAGCCCTGATTTGGTTCTCAGATTTTGGGAAGGTAGCCCTACCTCCACAATATTGGTTTTGATGCAAATGTAAATGATGAGTAGTGTAGGCCATAGTTTTTGGGTATCTGGGTGGCCCCATGGAAGGCATATAAACCCTGTTCTCACAGTGATTATTTTGGTACCAAGAAGGATGACTCTACAAGTTATAAGTTTCTAGTGGAGAAACCATGGTGTCTCCTGGTTGGTGGCTTGCAAACCAAGAGTGGACATCTTTATATCATAAGTGCAATCCTGCATCTTGAACCGAGCAGGAAATTGGATCTGATGATCTCCAGAATCCTTTACCATTGTATTATCCAATGATTATAATACCCTCCACTTGGTACCAATGTTTATTTATTTATTTAGAAATGTTATTTGCTGTCTCGTATCCAATTGTTCTGACCCAGGCTTCCTTAGAAAGCAGGAAGCAAAGTCTTGGACCTGACAAAACCTCTTTTATTTACACGACTGTGAATTCCTTTCATTCACATTCAGCAAAGCTTTAGCAAACAGTCTTTCAGAGGAATGTTTATCCACACGCACCTTATCTCGTTTGGAGCGCTGCCAGATAACTAGTTCCCAAACATAGGGTGTTAAGAATATAATCTAACGGTTGGGTTGGCAATATATAAATCATGTAACAATGCTATACCTGTTTCTTTAAATCATACTGTAAAATGTGATTGGCTGCTGTTGTCCTCAATCGGCCTTAAGAGGGAGCCAGAATGACTGTTAGCTCTCTGTTTGTTAGATGCTGGGCTGATCTGATCTGAGTGTTTTGGAAGCTGGCTGTTAGAAAGTGCTGTGAGCTATTGTAAGTTTCGCAACTGCTAGCAAACTTTGAGTACCGGACTGATTGTACGATACTGGACTATGTTATTTGGATTATCCCTTAACTGAAAGACATTGATGACTGAGGCAACACTTGACATAGAATCTCTTATAACCACAAACAGAACTTTCCAAGGAACAAATTGTTTCCTGCAAAAGCCCACTCCCTGTTTGTTCCTCTTTTGTTTCCTATGGGAGGGGCCAATCACCTCCAAGGTGTGGCTTTACTCCTAAGTCAACCCTGCTTTTTCAGTTGTTCTTGTCTTCCGGCATCTCCGCACATACACACACTGGGAAGAGGCTCCAGCTGTTCCTCTGCCTCACTGCTGTTTAACTCCCTCTCTGCCTTTGACCCAGAGCCCTCGTCTGAGCTTTCCTCAACTCCCAGGGCTGGCCCATTTTCCTCCCCAACCTCCACACTGTCCGACTCTGCTGCCAGCTCCACTGGCCACCGGTGGGCTACAACACCAAGGTTGAAACAATGGAAACTTTGAGCAGTTACATTTCTAAATCTTTGGGCCATATTTGGCCTCATAGGCTTCTCTTTCAGCCTTTTTCCATCCCTCAAAAAAAAAAAAACACCCCTTCATTCAACAGGCCCGACTGTTGAAAAGATGCTAGAAGACAAGGAAAATAAAACTTCATAAAAATGAACCGGACTCACGAGAAGCTGATGGAGAACGTGTTTCTTCGCCTTGTTCTTCCGTCCTTTGGCTCAAGCCTCTGTTTACCTTTTTTAACCACACGGATACCAGCTCTTTGGAGGTGAGCAGAAGACTCTTTGATTCAGCTGATGGCAGGCTCTAATGAGGATATATGGCTGGCCACCAACTTCATGTATATTTAATGATCTCTGTTAAGGAAGTTTTAGAAGTGCTTCCCCATAGACTCGGTGATGGCATCGTTGTTTACCTGCTAATCCCCTTTTCCTGACAAACCACTTGCAACCATTTTTAATAGCCTGGGGTTTCAGCTGCACCTTTGCAATGGGTAAATGCATTGAATTTGCCTTGGACTCTAGCAATGGGACAGCTTACAATTTGCCTGCCCACCAGGGAGTAAAGGAGAGGGGAGCGGGGAGGAATGGGTAGAATTTGGAATAAATCCAAGGAATATAGCCAGTATTTGAAGATGGAATCCACCTTGATTGTAAAATAAATGCATCTAATACACAACATTCCTAGTTTTCCACTTTTGCACCAAGGTACAAAAACAACATGGGATAGACTCAGATAAGAGTCTATAGAATAATGACCAGCTATTTCCATCTGACAAGTCACAGAATGGACTTGGATAAATTATGCAGTTGATTTCATGTATTTTTGGCTTAATTTTAGTTGTGATCTGCTTTCCATTTCAATGTAGATGAGTAAGTGGTTAAGAGGGACGTGGTGGCTCAGTGGCTAAGTTTCTGAGTTGTCGAACAAAGGTCGGCAGTTCAGCGGTTTGAATCCCTAATGCCGTGTAATGGAGTGAGCTCCCGTTACTTGTCCCAGCTTCTGCCAACTTAGCAGTTCAAAAGCGGTTAAAAATGCAAGTAGAAAAATAGGGACCACCTTTAGTGGGAAGGTAACAGCATTCTGTGCACCTTCGGCATTTAGCCATACTGGCCACATGACCATGGAGACGTCTTCAGACAACACTGGCTCTTTGGCTTTGAGATGGAGATGAGCACTGCCCCCTAGAGTTGGGAACGACCAGCACATATGTGCGAGGGGAACCTTTACCTTTTTTAAGTGGTAAAAGACACTGAACGTGTCATCTGGAGTGCTAACAGCCCAGGTTCGAGACCTGGGTTCCTCACCACAGGGTGAGCTCCTCGCCTGAGCGCCTGCTCATCTACCAGTTTGAAATCATGCAAATGCGAGCTGATAAATAGGTACCACTTCAGTAGGTAGGTAACAGCATTCCGTTTTGGTGCATAGCCATGCTGGCCCCAGGACCATGGACAGCGCAGGCTCCCTCGGCAAAGAAACGAAGATGGACGCCGTGCCCTAGAGACAGAAAGCACTGGGCAGGGAAACCTTTACCTTTCAATTAAGTCCACTTAACATAATTGTTCCCCATGTGTTTTGTGATCTCCCTTCCATCGCATGAAGATACTTTTCAGCAGCAACTTTGGGAGGGGCCTTTATTCTGCATACATCAATAAATCTAAACTCTGGAAAAAAATGTCCGCTAGACATGGGAGCACAGCGGGTGCCAAGGGTAGAATGTCTGCATGCAGGGTCAGCTCCCCTGAACCCTATGTGGGTCATGGCTGTGTTATACCATTCTAAGGCATGTTTAATTTTTAAAACCTAAAAATTCTACGGCATGTTTAAGTGCTTCAGAAGCTGGGAGGCTGACTTTTTTTTTTCTTTTGGATTTCAAAGCCTTGTATCTGGGGATATAGAAAGCAGTGGCCCCAGCCACAGTGGCATGTCCCCTCCCTCCTTCCCTCCCTCCCTCCCTCCCCACAGCCTCCCTCCCTCCCTCCCCCACCGCTAAGACTGCACTGGAAAAGCAGGGGAAGTTGTGTCTGAGTCTAATGGCCCAGGGAAAGCCATTATAAAAGGAAGACTTGAGGTTACAGAAAACTTTATTGCTGCCTGTAGAGACATCAGGTCTGTGATTTCAGGATTAGTCAGGGTTTTCAAGGCGAGCCCTACTTGTGATGGGAAGCCCATTTGGGGTTCTTCCAAAATAATCATGGGGGGGTGGGGGGGGGATGGAGTGGGAGGAGGAAACAGGATGGGGAGAAAAAGTGATCCTAACCAGGACAGGACAAAAAGGTTGTTTTTTTTCCCCCACTACTGTACCTCATTCTGGTTGCAGGGATTTTTGTTTTGGGAATTTATTGGGAAAGGGAACGTTTTGGAAAAAAGGTTCCTAGGGGTAGATGTGGTGAAGGGCCCTTGGTGCTTTCTGAGTTTGGTGGGGTTTCTTTTGAGGACATTTCTTTACCCAAACTAGGTGACGTCATCAGTGCCGTTGATGAGCACTGACCACTAGCACTGATGACATTACCTAGTTCGGCTCATGAAACGTCCACTGAGCCGCTGCACTTTAAAACTGACCAGTTCATCTTCCTCACCTAAACATCTGTGGCTGCTTGTCGTTCATTGTTGGCTTATATCTTCAGAATGGGGGCATCGTGGTTCCTTTCCTGTGCCCACAAACCTGTATTTTCATCCCAATCAATGAAGGTTAATCGAGAACGGCTTTTTTTTTTTACATGTCAAAGCTGCTCTCTGCCAAAATCAATGGCAGTCATTTCTACTGAAAGCATTGTCCCAAAATGATTGGATAACCATTTGTCTACCTAAGCAGGGGGTTGGACTAGAAGACCTCCAAGGTCCTTTCCAACTCTGCTATTCTATTCTATTCTTTCATTCTAATATCTATTCTGTTCTATTCTATTCTTTCATTCTAATATCTATTCTATTCTTTCATTCTAATATCTATTCTGTTCTATTCTATTCTTTCATTCTAATATCTATTCTATTCTTTCATTCTAATATCTATTCTATTCTTTCATTCTAATATCTATTCTGTTCTATTCTTTCCTTCTAATATCTATTCCATTCTTTCATTCTAATATCTATTCTATTCTTTCATTCTAATATCTATTCTATTCTATCATTTTAATATCTATTCTATTCTATTCTTTCATTCTAATATCTATTCTATTCTTTCATTCTAATATCTATTCTATTCTATTCTTTCATTCTAAGATCTATTCTATTCTATTCTTTCAATCTAATATCTTATCTATTCTATTCTTTCATTCTAATATCTTATCTATTCTATTCTTTCATTCTAATATCTATTCTATTCTATTCTTTCATTCTAATATCTAATCTGTTCTATTCTTTCATTCTAATATCTATTCCATTCTTTCATTCTAATATCTATCCTATTCTTTCATTCTAATATCTATTCTATTCTATTCGGCTGTTCAAATCTCACCAGCTCAAGGTTGACTCAGCCTTCCATGCTTCCGAGGTGGGTAAAATGAGGACCCGGATTGTTGTTGGGGGCAATATGCTGACTCTGTAAACCTCTTAGAGAGGGCTGAAAGCCCTATGAAGCGGTATATAAGTCTAACTGCTATTGCTATTGCTTTCATTCTAATATCTATTTTATTCTATTCTTTCATTCTAAGATCTATTCTATTCTATTCTATTCTCTCATTCTAATATCTATTCTGTTCTGTTCTGTTCTGCTCTAGTCTAGTCTAGTCTACTCCAAATCAGTGTATGACTGTTCATGTGGGGTCCTGAGAAATTAAAAGCCAAAACCTCTACCTGGAAATCCGTATCACAACAGAGAGCCGCTTACACTAAGCGATGAGGAGTGACACAAGCAAACACACTGAAAAGGCTCAATGGCAAGACAGTGGCTGATTGATCTTTGGGGTTTTTAATGGGACCCCAGAGAGATTGGCTGTTGCTTTTCTCTTCCAGAAGGTGGGGCCATAGTAGCAGAGAGAGAACACATAGAAGAAGGGACCAGCTAGTCTTTAAGTATTGCAAGAGTTGGGTGTCTCTAGTATGTTATAGCAAAATAAGGGAATTCTTAACAGGTAATTCTCAACTTACAACAGTTCATTTAGTGACTGTGTGAAGTTACAACAGCACTGAAAAAAATACAAATTTATGACCATTTGTCACACTTGCAACACTTGCAAGCATTCCCAGGGTCACGTGATCAAAATTCAAACACTTGGTAACTGACTCATATTTATCACGGTTGCAGTGTCCCATGGTCATGTGATCCCCTTTTGCGACCTTCTGACGAGCAAAGTCAATGGGGGAGCCAAATTCACTTAACAACCATGTTACTAACTTAACAACTGCAGTGATTCCCTTAACCCGGGTGTCAGCAACCCGCAGCTCTGAAGCAGCTTACGGCTCTTTTGTCCCCCTGCTGTGGCTCCCTCTTGGTTGAACCAATCAATGGCTGGCCCCACCCCTCAACTTCCCCTTCCAGTCACTCCTCGCCTGGCATGAGGACAGAGAGAGACAGACAGAGAGAGAGAGATACAGAGAGAGACAGAGAGAGATGAGACAGAGACACACAGAGCGAGACACACAGAGAGAGAGAGACACACACACACAGACACACACACACACAGATGAGACAAAGACAGAGAGAGAGACAAAGACACAGAGAGAGAGACAGACAGACACACACACACACACACACACAGAGAAACGAAGAGAGATGAGACAGAGAGAGAGAGACAGAGAGAGACACACACAGTGAGAGACAGAGACACAGAGAGAAACAGAGAGAGCGAGACAGAGAGAGATGAGAGACAGAGATACACAGAGAGAGACAGAGACAGAGAGAGAAACACAGAGAGATGAGACAGAGACACACACACAAAGAGAGAGACAGAGAGAGAGACAGATAGAGAGACAGAGAGAGACAAGAGACAGAGAGAGACAGAGACAGAGAAAGATAAGAAAAGGAAAAGAGAAAGAGAGACAGAGAGAGACAGAGAGAGAAACACAGAGAGATGAGACAGAGACACACACACAGAGAGACAGAGAGAATGGCAGAGAGAGAGACAGAGAGAGACAGAGAGACAAAGAGAGACAGAGACACAGAGAGATATGAGAGACAGAGACACACAGAGAGAGACAGAGACAGAGAGAGAAACACAGAGAGATGAGACAGAGACACACACAAAGAGAGAGACAGAGAGAGAGAGAGACAGAGAGAGACAGAGAGAGACAAGAGACAGAGAGAGACAGAGACAGAGAGAGACAGAGAGAGAAACATAGAGAGATGAGACAGACACACAGACAGAGAGAATGACAGAGAGAGAGTGACAGAGAGACAGAGAGAGATAAGAAAAGGAGAAAGAGAGAGAAAGAGAAAGAGAGAGAGACACACAGAGAGATACCTGTTTCCCACAGGAAACACTGGGAGCCACAAACACTGGGAGCCACCGCGTGGCTGGGGGGTGTCATGTGACTGGGTGGAAGTGAGGGATGTCGAGTTGCCACACCCACCAGGTTTTGTGGCTCCCTGTGTTTTCTTTTCTGTGGGAAATGGGTCCAAATGGCTCTTGAGTGCTTAAAGTTGCAGACCCCTGCCTTAACCACTATGGCAAGAAAGGTCGTAAAATGGGTAAAACTCAATTAGCAAATGTCTCACTTAGCAGCAGAAATTCTGGGCTCCATTGTGGTCATAGTTTGAGGACTATCTGTACTCATAGCAGTTCCTTTGTGGTGAACAGTTGATAATTGGGATCTGACAGAGTGGTGTTAGCTGTGATCTTTTCAGCCAGAGAGGCGAATGTGATCTATTGTGCTGAGCTGGCTTGAGTTTTGCTGGATTGCAATTGCACATCTCCCTGTTAACTGAATTTTTGATTGGATTGGATTATTTGCTTTGTCCTAATTTTGCATTAT
This sequence comes from Thamnophis sirtalis, assembly GCF_051295495.1. Classification (NCBI taxonomy): domain Eukaryota; kingdom Metazoa; phylum Chordata; class Lepidosauria; order Squamata; family Natricidae; genus Thamnophis; species Thamnophis sirtalis. The sequence continues at coordinate 45,911,178 of NW_028261393.1, read as the reverse complement.
CACTGAAACCCCTTTCAATGCTCATTCTTGGATTGAGGAGAGGTGTTTAAAGACATTTTTCAGCAAATAAGCAAAGTGAAGGCTCGTTTTCAAAAAGAAAAGGGCATTTTTAGGATCTTTTTTTAAGAAAATCCTTACTATACCCAAACTAAGTAACACCATCAATGTTATACAGTATAGCACTGATGATGTTACCTAGTTTGGGTAATGAAATGTCTGCAAGAAAACAACCAAGTTCAGAGAGCACCGAGGACTCAACAGTCCTCCTCAACTTCCTCTTCCTCTTCCTCTTCCTCTTCCTCCTCCTCCTCCTCCTCCTCCTCCTCCTCCTCCTCCTCCTCCTCCTCCTCCTCCTCCTCCTCCTCTCCCTTCTAGCACTGATGATGTTACCTAGTTTGGGTAATGAAACGCCTGCAAGAAAACAACCAAGCTCAGAGAGCACCAAGGACCATACAGTCCTCCTCAACTTCCTCCTCCTCCTCCTCCTCCTCCTCCTCCTCCTCCTCCTCCTCCACCTCCTCCTCCTTCTAGCACTGATGATGTTACCTAGTTTGGGTAATGAAATGTCTGCAAGAAAACAACCAAGCTCAGAGAACACCGAGGACTCCACAGTCCTCTTCAACTTCCTCTTCGTCCTCCTCCTCCTCCTCCTCCTCCTCCTCCTCCTCCTCCTCCCCTCCTTCTCCCCCTCTTCCTCATTAGCACAGGTGATGTTACCTAGTTTGGGTAATGAAACATCCGCAAGAAAGCAATCAAGCTCAGAGAACTCCAAGGATAATAAAAAAGCATAATAAAAGCAGGAACGAACTAACAAATGAATTAACTAACTAACTAACTAACTAACTAACTAACTAACTAACTAACTAACTAACTAACTAAAATCTTGAGGAGGGTGGCTTGTAGAAGGCTTCTATGCAATTTCATCAGACCAATATTCATCCAATGCCCCCCTCCTTTCTGTTTGCTATTGAAATGAAGTAGTGTTTTGAGTGTATGTTAGCGGCATGGAGATGGGGGGGGGGCTAGTGAAACACAGGAGGAGAGGGGGGCAGAAAGTGGAAGCAACAACTAACCCCTTGTAAGAGGCCTTTGTGATATTACATTGCACTTATCTGCTGCCTTTAAAAAAAAATGCCCTGTGGGTATAAGCACTGAAAGCAAGTAATTGCAGAAACTTTCCCTGCCCTGCTTGACAGCTGACATTGGCTCACGTGACCCCATGCGGGTCCCAGCATGAGACATCAGCCAGCCAGCCAAGATCCCCCCCCTCCTCTCAGATCTCTGGCACGGAGCCCTGGCAGCTGGCTTGTGGGTGGGCAAGGTGGGCTTGCTTGGGGAGAGGTTGGCTGAATGAGGTTTTTCATAGCCTTGGGAGGAAGTGAGCTACCTGCCTGCTGCTAGGGTGATGCCCTCAGAGGAGAGCTGGGGAAGGAGGTGGCACGATGGCAAAACAGGCCCAAGCTTGGCCAACGGAGGAAAACACCCATCTATCCCATGCAAGCTGGCAAATAGATGGGAATCTGGCTGGTGGCAGAATGATCCTGTTGCTTATTGGTTTTTTTTAAAAAATTAGTTTATCAAAATATAAAATACAGAAATACAAAGTAAAATGAAAACTATGGGGACATAGGGGAGGAAAGGATTTTTTTATATAGAATAAAATAAAGCTGGGAGGGACCTTAAAGGTCTTCTAATCCAGCCCCCTGCTCAAGCAGGAGAACATATACAATTTCAGATAAGTGGCTGTCTAGACGCTTCTTAAAAACTTCCAGTGATGGTAAAGATAAAAGTTCCCCTTGTACATATGTACTGGTCGTTCCCGACTCTAGGAGGCAGTGGTCATCTACGTTTCAAAGCCGAAGAGCCAGCACTGTCTGAAGATGCCTCCGTGGTCATGTGGCCGGCATGACTAAACGCCGAAGGTGCACGGAACGCTGTTACCTTCCCACCAAAGGTGGTTCCTATTTTTCTACTTGCATTTTTTGCGTGCTTTCAAACTGCTAGGTTGGCAGAAGCTGGGACAAGTAACGGGAGCTCACTCCGTTACACGGCACTAGGGATTCGAACCACTGAACTGCTGACCTTTCTGTTCAACAAGCTCAGCGTCTTAGCCACTGAGCCACCGTGCCCCTTATAAATGTATCGTCAATCACAAAGACACGCCCATCTTGTAAACTACCCCAAGTTTCATGCTTTGGATTAGCTTTTCGTGGTTCAGTTGCTAAATTGTGTCCAAGACTTTGCAACCCCATGGACTTCAGCACATCAGGTTACCCTGTCCTTCACCATCTCCCAGAGTTTGCCCCACTTTCATGCTCATTGCGCCAATGACACTGTCTAACCATCTCATCCTCTGCCATCCCCTGCTCCTTTTGGTCTTCCATCTTTCCCAGCATCAGGGTCATCTCCAAGGAGTCCTCTCTTCTCATGACGTGGCCAAAGTATTTGAGCCTCAGCTTCATTACATATACATATATATCCCTCCAAAGAATTGGTTTGTCTAACAGGGATGAATTTCTAAATTCTGCTGCTCAAGTCTGCATTCGACACCCTAACATCAGCCACTGAGCCACCACATCCCATTTATGGTGGGTTTCAAAAATTGTTCGAACCTACTCTGTGGGTGTGGCCTCCTTTGTGTGAGTGGCTTGCCACCCATGTGACCAAATGGGAGTGGCTTGCCGCACATGTGTCCGGATATGAAGATGCCGACGACACTTGTCAGAACCACCTTAAATTACCTCACACACAGCACTGGGATGCATAAGAATATGATGTAAACTTGTTTTTTAAAAGGCATCTTTGGTTTGCGTTAAAACAACTTCAACACACGCAATGTTCTGATTGCACCACAAACGCAGTAGTCATCCTTACCTTTCACAGAGGCACTGAGTTTTATAAATATGAGCATGATAGTGTAGAATAATCATATCCAAGGACCAGTGGTGGGTTTCAAAAAATTTTGGAACCTCTTCTGTAGGTGTGGCCTGCTTTCCGGGTCCACTGGTGGAACCTCTTCTAACCGATTCGGTAGATTTGATGAACCGGTTCTACCGAATAGGTGCAGACTGGTAGGAACCCACCTCTGTGGAGCACCCACAATTTCTGAAGGCAAGCTGTACCACTGTACTCACCGTTGGGATGTTTCTCCTTAATTCCAGGTTGCTGGAATTGAGGAAGAGGAAAAACCTGTAGGGTTAAGGGGAGAAGAAAAAGAAAAGCATTGACTTCTGATTCCTTTTGGCACCATAGAATAACAACACACAAGCTCAAATTTTTACTTTTACATAGTAATGTGTAGCTAGCAACAACGAGCCTATCTAAGCTGCAAAACCCAAAAGATCCTCTCGCAATTCGGGGGATTAGAAACCTGAATGAGAAAGCGTTGTTTGCCACAAGATGGGCAGTAAATAAATTCAATAAAAATAATTAAATAAATTAGAGATGCTCCCCTCCTATTACTTTTGAGGGCCATAAAATATCGCAATGGAGGACAGGAGCACAGGCATGGTTCTCAAGTCCAGAATTTGACCTTCGCTGAATAACCTTGATCATTAAAAGACCCCCTGGTTTAGTTCTGCCTCCCCTTAAGACCTGACCCTTTTCTTCCTAACCTCCTCCAGATGCTGATTTTTATTCCAGGCTCACTGACTCCTGTCCCTCCGGATGCCAGAGTGATTGTCTCCAGTGGAAAGATCTGCTTTTTGAAAATCCACTGGCTGTGACCAGCATACAGGGGAAGGCTGGAGAGTCTGTAACCTATTCTGCTTCCCTGCATGGCCGGAATGGAATGGACAGCATTAGGGGGGGGGGAGGCAGAGATGACCAGTTTCTCTTGGCTAAATATACCCTGTTTTCCCGAAAATGCAACCTACCCTGAAAGTAAGTCCTAGCTTGATTTTTACACGTGTGCCCAATATAAGCCCTACCCCCAAAATAAGCCATTACTTGTCCCAGCTTCTGCCAACCTAGCAGTTCAAAAGCATTTCCTCATGCCAGCCACATGACCATGACGTGACCCGACAAATGCACGCACAACAAAAGTGTGCCGACAAGACCGCGGCGAGAAAACTGCGAGTTCGAAATCGCGCCCACAACAGCGCGCCCACAACAGTGCGCCAACAAAAGCGTGATTAGGTTAAGATAAGGGTTAGGGTTAGGTTCAGGGTTAGGTTCAAGGTTAGGTTCAGGGTTAGGTTTAGGTTTAGGTTTAGGGTTAGGGTTATTACCTTGTTTTCACATTGTTTACTGATAGCAATAGCAATAGCAGTAGACTTATATACCGCTTCATAGGCCTTTCAGGCCTCTCTAAGCGGTTTACAGAGAGTCAGCATATTGCCCCCAACAATCTGGGTCCTCATTTTACCCACCTCGGAAGGATGGAAGGCTGAGTCAACCCTGAGCCGGTGAGATTTGAACCGCTGACCTGCTGATCTAGCAGTAGCCTGCAGTGCTGCTTTTAACCACTGCGCCACCTTGGCTCTTTTGTCGGCGCACTGTTGTCGGTGCACTGTTGTGGGCGTGATTTCAAACTCGCAGGTTTTTTGCTGCGCTTTTGTCGGCGCGCTTTTGTCATGCACGCATTTGTCGGTGAACCGACCACGAAGGCGTCTTTGGACAGCGCTGTCTCTTCGGCTTTGAAACGGAGATGAGCACTGCCCCCTAGAGTCATGAACAATTAGCACATATGTGCAAGGGGAACCTTTACCTTTGCCTTACCTGTAGTAGATCTGTGATGGTATTTGGGGCTTGCAATTCCTACTCTCGGATTCTGGCTACCTACTTCCAAGGAACTTTGGCCTGGAGAAGTTAAGAGGAATCGGAAGTTGAAGTGTGCAATTTTAGGACTGGACTCAGCCTTTCCTTTGGACCCGATGGCACTGAATCAGTGGGGGGTTTCAAAAAAATTTCGAACCTACTCTGTGGGTGTGGCCTCCTTTGTGGGAGTGGCTTGCCGGCCATGTGACCTGGTGGGAGTGGCTTGCCGGCCATGTGTTTTCTTTCTCTCTCTCTCTCTCTCCCTCCCTCCCTCTCTCTCTCTCTCATTCCTTCCTTTTGTCTCTCTGTCCCTTTTTCCTTTTTTTCTTTCATCTCTCACTTTTCTTTCTTTTTTTCTTTCTTTTTTTCTTCCTTTCTTTCTCTTTCTCTTTCTCTGTGTGAGTTTGTCTGTCTCTCTGTGTGTTTGTGTCAGTGGTGGGTTTCAAAAAATTTTGGAACCCCTTCTGTAGGTGTGGCCTGCTTTCCGGGTCCACTGGTGGAACCTCTTCTAACCGGTTCAATAGATTTGACGAACCGGTTCTACTGAACTGGTGCGAACTTGTAGGAACCCACCTCTGCACTGAATCCTGCCATTTTGAATTGAATTGAAGACAGGAAATAAATGCTATCAAATAGGCATAACACCTCCCCCCACCTCTCCTCCAAGTCCAGCTTTGATGTGACCCTTCATCTCCCTAATATATGACCTTTGGCTATAAAACAAGTCCTTCTCTGATGCTTGCCTTCTGCCTCCTGCAGTTTATGGCTATTTAGCAGCCCCAATTAGAGCTATCCGATCATTACCAATTAGTAGGTTATGGATTGACGTTTTGCTAAGCAACCATTCCTTCATCTGTTTAATAAACCACAACCGTCTAGGTTCATGACACACTACGAGAGAGACTTTTGGAAAATAAAATAAAATAAAAACTCTAAACCACATTAGCCTGTCTAGTCAAAACAAATAATAATACATTATCACGTAGCCTGCTGAAGGAATCAGTCCCAAGTGGTTGATGACATCACAAGCACTCTGCTAGGTTTTTCTTAACTCTGTACTTGTGTATGTGCGATTTTAAAACACTGGTGCTAGGAGTAGCCTTGAGCCAAATGAGACTCAAGGCAAAAAGGAAGATTTGTACCAGTGGTGGGATTCAATTTTTTTTTACTTCTGGTTCTATGGTTCTTGGTGGGTGTGGCATGGCTTGGTGGGCGTGGCAGGGGATGGATATTGTAAATCTCCGTTCCCTCCTACTCCAGGGGAAGGATACTGCAAAATCCCCATTTCCTCTCGATCAGCTGGGACTCGGGAGGCAGAGAATAGATGGGGCGGGGCCAGCCAGAGGGAGTATTTACCAGTTCTCCGAACTACTCAAACTTTCCGCTATGGGTTCTCCAGAACTGGTCAGAACTTGCTGAATACCATCTCTGATTTGTACCCATTCTGGTCATCAACTCTTGGCAATGCTCTGCAATCTTTCTATTGCTTTGTAGCCCGCAGGTAGTCCTCGACTTACAACAGTACTTTTAATGACCTTTCAATGTTACAATGGCAGTGAAGAAAGTGACTTGTGACCATTTTACACACTTACAACCGTTGCAGCTTCCCCCATGGGATCAAAATTCTTGGCAACTGATTCTTCTTTACGGAGAAGCCAGATTCATTTAACAACAACGTTGCTAATTTAATAACTGCAGCGATTCCCTTAACAACGGTGTGGCAAGAAAGTTCATAAAAGTGGGCAAAATTCACTTAGCAACTCTGTCCCTTAGCAACAGACATTTGGGGGGGGGTCAATTGTAGTTGTAAGTAGAGGACTAACTGTATTTCACAACATCCATCCATGTCTGTCCAGTAGAGCTGAGTAAATCTCAGTTTAGAGACTTGATCCGATGTGATCCACTCTATGAATTGAGCCAACATTCCTAAGAAAATCAAAGCAGGCATCTAACGAGATGCTTTCTGGGGGGTTTTAATCCATGAACAGAACTCCTTTTCCCCCAAACTGATTCAGGAAATGCTACCAACGTTTTAATTCTGGCAACATCAATGGCTGAAACTAAATTGAAGATTCAAATTAGGACTGATCTGCTCATCCACAATGCCGAATGGACTCTAGTTCTCTAAGAGTGTACTCAGATCTGTATGGGTGATTTACAATGACCTGTGTTTTCTTGGAGAATTTCAGCGGCCTTTGAACATTTCCTGCTAAACTAAGACATATAGCAATAGCAGTTAGCAATAGCAGTTAGACTTATATACCGCTTCATAGGGCTTTCAGCCTTCTCTAAGTGGTTTACAGAGTCAGCATATCGCCCCCACAGTCTGGGTTCTCATTTCACCCACCTCGGAAGGATGGAAGGCTGAGTCAACCTTGAGCTGGTGAGATTAGAACCGCTGAACTGCAGATAACAATCAGCTGAAGTGGCCTGCAGTACTGCACCCTAACCACTGCGCCACCTCGGCTCTTGAGTAAAGGTCAAGCCAGCCAACCATATGACCATTGCCAGTTTGATGAGTGAAATCAAGTTGTAGTATAGCTTTTGCACCATTAAAGGAGAATATCTGTAGCTCAGGGTTGAAAGAAGAAGTCCTTGGTGCTCTCTGAGCTTGTTTGTTTAATTGCGGTGATTTCATTACCCAAACTAGAGAACAACATCATACAGTAACACCTGATGTTGTTACCAAGTCTGGGTAATGAGACGTCTGCAATCATATCAGATACCTGTAAAAATAACGCAAGCCCCCTCCCAAGGCTTTGTGCTCTCTCCACTTCTCTCTATATACCAATGACTACATCTCAAATGACCCATCTGTTAAACTACTGAAGTTTGCAGATGATACAACAGAGATTGGTCTCATTTGAGACAAAAATGAAACCAGGTATAGACAGGAGGTTGAACAACTAACCTGGACCAGAACAATCTGAAACTGAAACACTCAAAACAGTAGAAATGGTGGTAGACTTTAGGAGAAACGTTCCCATACCACCACCTCTTACAATACTAGACAACACAGTATCAACCTTCAAATTTCTAGGTTCTATCATATCTCAAGACCTCAAATGGACACCTAACATCAAAAATGTCATCAGTAAAGCACAACAAAGAACATTCTTTCTTCACCAACTCAGAAAGCTCAAACTGCCCAAGGAGCTGCAGGTATAGTTCTACAGAGGAATGATTGAGTCTGCCATCTGCACCTCCATAACTGTCTGGTTTGGCTGTGCAACCCAACAAGACAGACACGGACTTCAGAGGAGAATCAGAACTGCAGAAAAAACAATGGCTACCAACCTGCCTTCCATTGAGGACCTGTACACTGCATGGGTCAAAAAAAGGGCTGTGAAAATATTTACAGACCCCTGGCATCCTAGACATAAATTGTTTCAACTCCTACCCTCAAAACGACACTATAGAGCATTGCACACCAGAACAACTAGACACAAGGACAGCTTTTCCTGAACTCCATCACTCTGCTAAACCAACCATTCCCTCAACACTGTCAAACTATTTACTAAGTCTGCATTACTATTACTATTAATCTTCTCATCGTCCCTATCACCCATCTCTTCCCATTTTTGACTGCATGACTGTAACTTTGTTGCTTGTTTCCTTACAATTTATATTGATTGTTTCCTAGCATGATTTGATTGCTTATTTGTACCCTATGACTATCATTAAATGCTGTACCTCATGGCTATAGAGGGACATGACCTCCCCCAGGGATGGCATGCCTCCCTCTGGCAAGAAAGAGACACCCCCCATAGGTATTTCATGGGACATTATATTCGGAAGATTTTTTTTTTTTGCTATCTGAATTGCCACTGTTTTATTTTTCCATTATTATTTTAAATACGTTGTGCATTTTGAATAGTCACCATTCTGCCTGGAAGAATTAAATAGTGCATGTATCTCAATTCAGATAGTACCCAAAGCGGTGCATCAATTAAATAATTGTGATGTCTTACCATCCCATAGACCCATCTTATTTTACAACAATCCTACTTCTTCTTCCTTCCTTCCCTCCTTCCTTCCCTCCTTTCTTCTCTCCTTCTCTCCTTCCTTCCTTCCCTCCTTCCTTCCCTCCCTCCTTCCCCCTTCCCTCCCTCCTTTCTTCTCTCCTTCTCTCCTTCCCACCTTCCTTCCCTCCTTCCTTCCCTCCTTCCTTCCCTCCTTTCTTCTTTCCTTCCCTCCTTCCTTTCCTCCTTCCTTCCCTCCTTCCTTCCCCCTTTCTTCTCTCCTTCCTTCCCTCCTTCCTTCCCTCCTTTCTTCTCTCCTTCTCTCCTTCCTTCCCTCCTTCTTTCCCTCCTTTCTTCTCTCCTTCCTTCCCTCCTTCCTTATATTCGGAAGATTTTGATGGGGGAAAAGATGAGGAAAAAATACTATGATTTATATTGATTGTTTCCTACTATAATTTGATTGCTTATTTGTACCCTATCACTATCATTAAGTGTTGTACCTTATGATTTGTATTGAATGTATCTTTTCTGTTATGCACACTGAGAGCATCTGCACCAAAGACAAATTCCTTGTGTGTCCAATCACACTTGGCCAATAAAGAATTCTATTCTATTCTATTCTATTCTATTCTATTCTATTCTATTCTATTCTATTCTATTCTATTCTATTCTATTCTATTCTATTCTATTCTATTCTATTCTATTCTATTCTATTCTATTCTAGAAAACAGCCAAGCTGAAAGAGCACCTAGGACCTCACAGTCATCCTCCTCTTCCCCCTTCCCCACCACTCCCCTTTCTTCTAGCACTGATGTTGTTACCTAGTTTGCCTAATGAAACATCTGCAGGAAAACAGCCAAACTCAAAGGATATCATAGATAGATAGATAGATAGATAGATAGATAGATAGATAGATAGATAGATAGATAGATAGAAGTTTATTTATATGCCGCCCTTTTCTCTGGGGGGACTCAGGGCGGCTCACAATCCAACGGGGAGGGGGAGACAAACTTTTTAACATATAAGACAATACATAATTAAAAAAAACACAACATTCATACCATTCGGGCGGGTTACAGTCTTAGCCCCAGGCCTGACGGGATAGCCAGATTCTGAGGGCTGTGCGGAAGGTCTGGAGGGTGGTGAGGGTACGAATCTCCACGGGGAGATCGTTCCATAGGGTCGGAGCTACCACCGAGAAGGCTCTCCTCCGCGTAGTTGCCAGTCGGCATTGACCGGCAGATGGAACTCGGAGGAGGCCTAATCTATGGGATCTAATTGGTCGCGTGGAGGTAATTGGCAGTAGGCGGTCTCTCAAGTACCCAGATCCACTACCATGTAGGGCTTTATGGGTGGCAAGTAGCACCTTGAAGCGTACCCGGAGATCGACAGGTAGCCAGTGCAGCTTGCGGAGGATAGGTGTTATGTGGGTGAAGCGAGGTGCACCCACAATCGCTCGCACGGCCGCATTCTGGACTAGCTGAAGTCGCCGAATACTCTTCAAGGGCAGCCCCATGTAGAGCACATTGCAGTACTCCAGCCTAGAGGTCACAAGGGCATGAGTGACTGTTGTGAGAGCCTCCCGGTTCAGGTAGGGGCGCAACTGGTGCACCAGGCGAACCTGGGCAAATGCCCCCCTGGTCACAGCTGACAAATGGTGTTCGAAAGTCAGCTGTGGGTCCAGGAGGACCCCTTATATCTTTTGGACCCCTTATATCTTTTGTGCCAAGTTGACCATTCTTGGCAGTGCCTCTGCTGCTCCTCCATTAGCCCAGATGGAGGAAGAAACTAGGATTAGCCATCATGGGAATTTGGGGCTGATGGGGACGGGAGATTACTCCCTTTTAGTCTCCTTTCCAAAGCAACTCATCTGCATTTCTCTCGCTGGTTTATTTTTCAAAGCCCACGTTTCCATTTCCTCTTCATTGCAAGCCTTTGGCTACTCACCAGCTTGCATTCAAGGAATTGCTGAAGGATGGATCAAGTGACCGGACTTGGCATTGTTTGGTGGCTGCATCCCCCAAGAGCCCCCCAGCTGCCTTTCTGCTCGCGGGTCCTTGGGCCAGAGATCATGTTACGCCGCCTTTGCAACAGGGCTGGCTTCTTTTATTCAACCAATACAGATTTCCTTCTCGGGCACAGGTTGCACTTGCTCAGAGGCAGCCTGGGAAGGTGGATAGATAACACAGGGAGGCTGGCAGAGAGGGGCATTAATCAACAATAAGAAGCAGCGTAAATCACTCTGGGTAAATCATTAGGGTCTGGACAGTACACAGAGAGAAACCACTTCAAGAACGCTTCTCTTCTCCCGTAATGCTTTATATAGTGAAAAGCCAAGCACACATGGATTCCCGTCAGCGGAAGTCTGTAGGGGTATTAAACAACCACTTTCCTGAAACTGAATAACAGGGAACTTCTGCAGAATTAGCTCGGCAGTGTTCCCATATCTCAGGGTCTGCCACAAAGAAGATGGGGTCAACTTATTCTCCCAAGCACCTGAAGGTAGGCAGTGGTGGGTTTCAAAAATTGTTCGAACCTGCTCTGTGGGTGTGGCCTCCTTTGTGGGAGTGGCTTGTTGCCCATGTGACTGGAGGGGAGTGGCTTGCCGCCCATGTGACCGGATATGAAGATGCCGACGACACTTGTCAGAACCACCTTAAATTACCTCACACACAGCACTGGCAGGCATCAGAATATGATGTAAACTTGTTTTTTAAAAGGCATCTTTGGTTTGCGTTAAAACAACTTCAACACACGCAATGTTCTGATGGCACCACAAACGCAGTAGTCATCCTTACCTTTCACAGAGGCACTGAGTTTTATAAATATGAGCATGATAGTGTAGAATAATCACATCCAAGGACCAGTGGTGGGTTTCAAGAATTTTTGGAACCTCTTCTGTAGGTGTGGCCTGCTTTCCGGGTCCACTGGTGGAACCTCTTCTAACCGGTTCGGTAGATTTGACGAACTGGTTCTACCGAATAGGTGCGAACTAGTAGGAACCCACCTCTGAAAGTAGGGCAAGAAGCATTGATGGAAACTAATCAAGGAGAGAAGCAATTTAGGACTAAGGAGAAATTAGTTCTGATGGTGAGAACAATTAATCCGTGAAACAGTTTGCCTGCAGAAGTTGTGAGTGCTCCAATATTGGAGGTTTTTAGGAAGAGATTGGACAGCCATTTGTCTGAAATGGTATGGGGTCTCCTGCTTGAGCAGAGGTTGGACTAGAATAGCAACCCACAGCTCTGGAGCTGCATGTGGCTCTTTCAGCCCTCTGCTGTGGCTCCCTGTCGCTGGTCGGCTTCACAATTGATAGGGCTTTTGGTTAGGATCGGTAGAGGAAAAAGGATGCCGCATTAGGAGGAGATTCTATGGTGGAGGAACCGGACGTCCGGTCATTGAATGGGGGGCTTCCAGTTAGAACCTTTGCGGCTCTTTAAGTGTTTAAGGTGGCCAACCCATGGACTAGAAGACCACCAAGGTCACTTCCAAGTCTTTTATTCTGTTATTTTGAAAAAGTGCGGGAAGACCCGAAGGATCAGTTTGGGAGCAAGCATCCTGGTGAAGTTCTGTTTTTGTGTTTTAACACTGGCTCGATGACACAAAATCCATCGAATCTAAACTACAGCCCTCATATTTCCCAATCTGGCTAGATGCTGACTGGCTTCGAATATTTTAGAGTTCTCAGGAAAAAAAAATCAATGTGCTGAATCAGATTCTCAATTCTGAATGAAGCATAGGCGACTTGAAACTGATCAAGGAGAGAACTAACCAAGAATTAAGGAGACATTTCCTGACCGAACAATCAAGAAATAAAACAAGTTGCCTTTAGAAGTTGTGGGTTTTTCAACACTAAAGGTTTTTAAGAAGATACTGGATAGCCTTTTGTCTGAAATTGTGTAGAGTTTTCTGCTTGAGCAAGGTTGGAGTAGAAGACCTCCAAGGTCCTTTTCAACTCTGTTATTCTGTTATCTATTATATCTGATAGCCTGTTATTAATATACAGAAAGAGGCTATTCTCTGCCCCCCAAATCCAGAGGTGGGTTCCTACCAGTTCACACCTATTCGGTAGAACCGGTTCGTCAAATCTACCGAACCAGTTAGAAGAGGTTCCACCAGTGGACCCAGAAAGCAGGCCACACCTACAGAAGAGGTCCCAAAAAATTTTGAAACCCACCACTGGTCCTTGGATATGATTATTCTACACTATCATGCTCATATTTATAAAACTCAGTGCCTCTGTGCAAGGTAAGGATGACTACTGCGTTTGTGGTGCAATCAGAACATTGTGTGTGTTGAAGTTGTTTTAACGCAAACCAAAGATGCCTTTTAAAAAACAAGTTTACATCATATTCTTATGCATGCCAGTGCTGTGTGTGAAGTAATTTAAGGTGGTTCGGACAAGTGTCGTCAGCATCTTCATATCCGGTCACATGGGCTGCAAGCCACTCCCACAAATGAGGCCACACCTATAGAGTAGGTTCGAACAATTTTTGAAACCCACCACTACCCAAATCTAATCTATTTTCTGAATGGATCAACTTAATTTGAACCAAATCAGAGATTCAGAATCAACAATTCATATTGGACAGAATCCAATCCACACACACCCTAATACTTTTTGATTGGAAGCTGCCCAGAGTTGTTTGAAGATAATAGATGGCTATTATAAATGTTTTAAGTAAATAAATAATATGGGGAGGGTCTATCTAGAGAACTTCCTTAGAAAACCCTTTCAAATTCCTGTGTTTTCTGACAGATGAGGAATTTTCACTGACAGTAGAAGAAATGGCCAGAAAAAATGTGTGATGTGTGATGGCAATCTATCATATCGGACCCTTAGTCCTTCTAATTTAACACTGTCCCAATTCCCCACTATGGCTTGGCTGCCTTTTTATAGTATGTTAAGTTACATCAGGATTTACTCTCTGCTTTATGTGTATTTCCTGCCTCCAAAGTACAGAAAGCTATTTCAGAGTTCAGAGTTTATGTATTTTTTTTATTATAGCAGATTTTTTTATTATTTTTTCCCTTCTACAACACCTTACAGTCATTACATCAACATTGTTGTGTCATCATACCTGTACGTGTATATAATATTTCGCTTCTATATTTACACACCTTTATACACAGTTCTATATATATTTATATATATTGTTTCTTGGCTTAATTAATTTTATTCCTGTTTTGCAGCCATTTGTACCAATTGTTCCAAATTTCATAATATTCTGACTCTTCTTTATCTTTTAATTTCAGTGTTAATTTGTCCATCTCTGCACAATCCAAAGTTTTTTTAATCACTAATTCGTCCGAGGGAGTATTATTTTGTTTCCAGCATTGGGCAAATGCTATTCTAGCTGTGGTTAGCAGATGTGTTACTATGTACTTAATTTTCTTTGTATATTTCCCTTTGATTATTCCCAGTAGAAAGATTTCGGGTTTGCATTTTATCTGTTCTCCTGTAATTTCTTGCATCCATTTCCAAATTTTTGTCCAATATTTTTGGATAGGTCCACCATATGTGATAATAAGTCCCTTGTACTTTTTTACACTTTCAGCAGGTTGGGTTCATGTTTGGGTACATTTTAGCTAATCTTGTTTATGTATTTTAAACCCATGTGTATTATTTTTATAAGTAACTAGCTGATAACCCAGAATTGCCCGGCTATTTTTTTTTATCCTAATCCTATATTAGATAGGAAAAGCTAACTTTCTTGCCTTTGGACTAGAATTCAGTCTCCTGAAGATTGGCCCAAAGTCATCTAGCCAACTTTCTCGCCTAAGGTGGGACTAGAATTCACAGCCTCCTAGCCTGGTGCCTAATTGAAGACTTCATAGTCTATGTTTCTATGTTCTATGTTTCTATGTTGATTTTATTTATATGCTGCCCTTTTCCCCCGAAGGGGACTCAGGGCAGCTCACAACTCAACCAGACAAAATTAAAAACAACACAAAACAATGCATGGTTTAAAACACACAACAGTCATACCATTCGAGACAGGGGCAATGGTTCTTTAGCCCCAGGCCTGTCGGAACAGCTAGGTTTTAAGGGCTTTGCGGAAGGCCTGGAGGGTGGTGAGGGTTCGAATCTCCACGGGGAGTTTGTTCCAGAGGGTCGGAGCAGCCACAGAGAAGGCTCTCCTCCGGGTAGTCGCCAGTCGACACTGGCCGGCGGATGGAATTCGGAGGAGGCCTAGTCTGTGGGATCTAATCGGTCTAGTGGACGTAATTGGCAGCAGGTGGTCTCTCAAGTACCCAGGTCCAATATCATGAAGGGCTTTATAAGTGACGACTAGCGCCTTGAAGCGTATCCGGAGACCAATGGGAAGCCAGTGCAGCTCACGGAAGATAGGTGTTATGTGGGTGAACCGAGGTGCACCCACGATCGCTCGCGCGGCTGCATTCTGGACAAGCTGGAGTTGTCGAATGTTCTTCAAGGGCTGCCCCATGTAGAGCATGTTGCAGTGCAGTAGTCAAAGATGCAAAACTTATGATGATCCATATATGTTATAGTTCAAGATAAGCAAAGGATGCATTTCTTTAACAATAAATTAATTGCCTAAAAGACAACTGATGGGGGGAAAAAAAGAGCTTAACCCCAAGAGAGATGAGTTACCCTTATATGGTGGGGTTTCCCTTTTTGGAATTTCCTTCTCCCTCTTTTGATCCCAGAAGGCAACAAAGTAGTGATGCTTTGCTTTTAAATATAGTTCACATTTAAATATTAATCGAACCACTTAGTTACATCAGACCCTTCAACAAAGGCAGCCATGCATGATTCATGGAAGTCAAAGGCTGGCATCTCAAATAATTTACAAAGCAACAAGGCAGGTATTTCCCTATTTATTGGACGGGGACGGGTGTCTTGCAGGGAAGAACAGGGGCAGAAATGATGAAAGAAACACAGGTGCGACATAAGATAGCAAAGAAGGAACATTTTGGGTCCCCGAGCTTGAGGAGTCAGTTTTAATTCTTTCCAAAATATGGAAGTTGGCTTAACTGCCCGCTTCAATAACTTGGCTTCCAGTCATCTGGAGAAAAGCTTAAAAGCTTGGCTTCTAATAATAAGCCGTTTGAAGTACAGAGGCTAAAATCTATTAAAAGAGGATCATGGCTTGGTCAAGCCAATAGATTTAAAACCTCATTCGCCACAGAATCTATCGACAACGTGGGAGAGAGAAACACAGAGGGATAAAAGGTGGACAAAGCCATCTTTGTCATCATCATCAGACAATTTGTGGACAAACATGTGTTTCTTGCCTCTGGGAAAGGGTTTAGGTTGATCTGGTGGATCATTTGCCCCAGCAGGGTTAAAAAAATTCCATCATGTTTACTATAATGGTTTCTGTATGGATAGAAACTAAGAAGCAACCTACAACTAGGAAGAAATTTCTTGGCAGTGAGAATAATTAATCAGTGGAATGGCTTACCTTCAGAGGTTGTGGGTGCTTCATTACTGGAAGTCTTCAAGAAGAGACCAGTTAGCTATTTGTCTGAAATGGTATAGGATCTCCTGCTTATGCAGGGGGTTGGATTAGAAGAGCTCCAAGAATAGACCTTCCAGCTCTTTTCTGATTGATAGAATAGAATAGAATAGAATAGAATTCTTTATTGGCCAGATGTGATTGGGCACACAAGGAATTAGTCTTTGGTACAGATGCTCTCAGTGTCAAGCCAAGAGAGCCGAGGTGGCGCAGTGGTTAGGGTGCAGTACTGCAGGCCACTTCAGCTGACTGTTATCTGCAGTTCAGCGGTTCTAATCTCACCGGCTCAAGGTTGACTCAGCCTTCCATCCTTCCGAGGTGGGTGAAATGAGGACCCAGACTGTGGGGGCGATATGCTGACTCTGTAAACCGCTTAGAGAGGGCTGAAAGCCCTATGAAGCGGTATATAAGTCTAACTGCTATTGCTATTGCTAAGCCAGCCTCCCTCAGCAACCAAGAAAGAAACCACTTAACTCCATTTCGCAGAATTAAGAGTACTTTTACTGGTTATGAAAAGATAGCAGCTAAGCAAAGCAAGGTCTGAGGCAAAAGCGTGCGTAATCATAGATATCAAATTGTCACCCAACCCCCTCCCCCTGGTAACCCCATCCTTAGTCCAATCTGCAAATCCCTTAGGTGTCATGTGAGGTCCATCTTCAAAAAGCATCATCAGGTTGGTGTGCAAGACAGTTGGCCTTGGCGGGCCCATCCACTATCTCCAGCATGCTCAGTAGATGGTGAGAACAAAACTCCCTTTTCACAATCTCTCCTGTACGTAAAACTTCCCTTCCCAAATACCATGCCTCCCCCCGCCCCCGTTTCAATGGGAGACGAAAGCAAATAGCGAGACAGAGGCTGACACTCAGTGTACATAAAAGAAAAGAAATATTTGTCACGAATCATAAGGTACAACATTTAATGATAGTCATAGGGTACAAATAAGCAATCAAATCATGCTAGGAAACAATCAATATAAAGTGTAAGGAAACAAGCAACAAAGTTACAGTCATGCAGTCATAAATGGGAAGAGATGGGTGATAGGGACGATGAGAAGATTAATAGAAATAGTAATGCAACCTTAGTAAATAGTTTGACAGTGTTGAGGGAATGGTTGGTTTAGCAGAGTGATGGAGTTCAGGAAAAGCTGTCCTTGTGTCTAGTTGTTCTGGTGTGCAATGCTCTATGGTGCCGTTTTGAGGGTAGGAATTGAAACAATTTATGTCCAGGATGCGAGGGGTCTGTAGATATTTTCACAGCCCTCTTTTTGACCCATGCAGTGTACAGCTCCTCAATGGAAGGCAGGTTGGTAGCCATTGTTTTTTCTGCAGTTCTGATTCTCCTCTGAAGTCCGTGTCTGTCTTGTTGGGTTGCAGAGCCAAACCAGATAGTTATGGAGGTGCTGATGACAGACTCAATAATTCCTCTGTAGAACTATACCTGCAGCTCCTTGGGCAGTTTAAGCTTCCTGAGTTGGCACAGAAAAAACATTTTTTCTTATGCTTTTTTGATGACGTTTTTAATGTTAGGTGTCCATTTGAGGTCTTGAGATATGATACAGACTGTCTTCCAGATCTGCCTAACCAACCACCAAATGCAAGAAAGCCAGCCTTTAGTGAAATCACATTGGTACTCTGTGAAATTAAGACGGTCATGAGATTCCAAAATTCACATGTTATCATTTCTCCCCGGGATAGAACGACCATCAGTATGTACTACCAGGTAGTCCTCGACTTAAGACTTAAGATCGGAATTCCTGTTGTAAGTGGTTGCTGTCATAAGTTGAGACCAGATCACAAAGATCACAAAGTCATAGTTTCTAGACTAAACATTGCTTTCAGCTTCTGCTCTCAAACTGAAGTTGCTGTTCTTGGATGTCAGCATGCTTCCAAAAAATAGACTCCAAGGAGTGAATTGGGTGGGTAGGAGAGAGAAGGGATGATGTTCTCAAAATGTTCTCTGAGGTTCATTGCAGGATTCCTAGTGCATCTTTGTAGATTTTTATTTTATTTATTGAAGTGCATAGCATCTACAGAAGACTTTACAATATAGGAGATAATAACATTAAGATAACAACCATAATAAAATCACCATAATACAGAGCCATAAAATGGGATAGATGTTACAATTCAATAGCTAACCATCTAACTGCTTCTGGTGGGGCTGGGCAAGATCACCCCAAATACCTTGAAATTTCCCGAGAAGACATTTTTCAACTTCTATGTGTTATCAATGAGAATATATCTGCTGAACAAAGCTCCTCATTGGCAACAGGAAGGGCATCTGGCCATTAAACACTTTGCTAGCTCCAATCAGTTGCCCAGTCTCCACCCCGCAAGGGATTATGGGGATATTAAATGATGATGATGATACATCATCATTTGTTCTGATTTACCAGGGGTGTATTGTGGACTCTGGACCACTCAAAGAGCTTTGTCTCAGTTCGGGTACAGCGTCTTCTGAATCTATACAGATGGCTCCATATTTTTTCTGGACAGCTGCATTCCTGGAAGATCTGGTGCAGATGATCACACAGACGCATCCATCAATATTCATCCACATGTGTATCAAAATTTCATAGCTTGCCCATTTCCAAACAGAACATGTGTTCCAAAGTCCCCGGGAGCTGCCTTCAGCCTGGCATTTCCGAATTAGCTGAAATGATGCAAATCTGCATAACTAGCTGGTCTTGCTCCTAATGCTTTCAATTTGTTCTAATAGACATTTAATGAATACTTTATAAAGCCTTGAATGGGGTATTTTAAAATCAATGGTGCTATTTTATTGCCATTCGTATGATCTGTAGTTGGACGGTGGCCTGGTTCCCATGTGCCCATTGATTGAAAGCCGTGATAAATGGACTAAGATCCAATGTAGCTGTTTATATGTGGAAGGGAGGCTTTCAATGTCTGGGACCCCTTTGGCAATGAGAGCACACGGACAGTTTTCATAAACAGAATCACTGGGTCTCTGTCCTATCGTTGGATCATGGACAGAAGTTGTCCAGCATTAATTTATCGTATTTTTCAGAGTATAAGATGCACTCCCCCACCCAAAAAAAACTGGGTGGAAACGTTTGTGCGTCTTACAGCAAATATTGCAATAATACAATAAAATACAATAGCAGAGTTGGAAGGGACCTTGGAGGTCTTCTAGTCCAACCCCCTGCCTAGCCAGGAAACCCTATACCATTTCAGACAAATGGCTATCTAACATCTTTAAAACTTCCAGTGTTGGAGCATTCACAACTTCTGGAGGCAACTTCTGTTCCACTGATTAATTGCTCTAACTGTCAGGAAAATTCTCCTTAGTTCTGAGTTGCTTCTCTCCTTGATTAGTTTCCACCCGTTTCTTCTTGTTCTACCCTCAGGTGCTTTGGAGAATAGTTTGACTCCCTCTTCTTTGTGGCAACCCCTGAGATATTGGAAGGCTGCTATCATGTCTCCCCTAGTCCTTCTTTCTATTAAACTAGACATACCCAGTTCCTGCAACTGTTCTTCATATGTTTTAGTCTCCAGTCCCCTATACTGTGGAGGGAGGGAGGGGAGTTGGTGAGGCACCAATCAGCTGTTCTAGAATGGGCCACGGTAGTGGTGAACAGGTCAGAGCGGTGGTGGCAAATGGGCTGCGGTGGTGAATGGGTCGAGGTGAATGGACGGCGGTGAACAGTCAGCGGCGAACAGACAGCAGCAAACAGGCCACAGCAAACGGCCCAGATGAATACCAGATAGATGCTGGGAGGCAGAGGCACATTTTTTTTCTTGTTTTTCTCCACAAAGGCTAGGTATATCTTATAGCACTGATGGAGAACCTTTTCAGCACTGAGTGCCCAAACTGGAACATTTGTACTGCGCATACACCGGAGTGCCGGAAACCCGAAAACCAGCTGGCCGGCGCATGAATGCCTGTTTTGGGGCCATTTTTAGGCCGTTTTCCGTTGCTCCGGCATCTATGAAGACCAGCTGGCTTGTGCCCATGTGTTCACTGGAAACCAGAAGAGCAGCTGGCAATGGCGCACAGAGAGGGCTCCTCATGCCACCTCTGGCACGTGTGCCATAGGTTCGCCATTACAGTCTTATAGTCTGGAGCGTCTTATAGTCCAAAAATACAGTAAATCATGTCCATATCCCTGAGAAATGCACATTTTGCTTTGGATAGTTGAGTATTTTGGAGGAAAAGCAAAAGGACGCTAGGATTTGGCCTACTTATGATTTGTATAGTCAGACTCAAACAGAAGATGTTTCCAAAAGAAGTTTTTTTGATGAAATTGAAATAACAACTGCCAGTAATCCTTGACTTACAACCATTCATTCAGTGACTGTTCGAATTTACAATGGCACTGAAAAAGTAATTTATGACTGGTTTTCACGCTTCCAATTTTTGCAGCATTCCCATGGTCACATGATGAAAATTTGGATGCTTGTCAAGTGACATATATTCATTCGTTGCAGTGTTCCGGGGTCATGTGATTACCTTTTATGACCTCTGACAAGGAAAGTCAGTGGGGAAGTCAGGCCTGGGGCTGTTGACCCCATTGTTGAGGTCCAGCCCCGACTGAAACGAATGTATCTGTGTTGTTTTTTAACTTGTCTATTTTTATTTTTATTTTCTTTTATTGTTTTCCTCCCCTTGCTGTAAGCCGCCCGGAGTCCTCCGGGATTGGGCGGCCTATAAATAAAATTAAACTTGAAACTTGAAACTTGATTCAAGTAACAATCATGGGACTAATTTAACAACTGCAGGGATCCACTTAACAACGGGGGCAAGGAAGGTTGCAAAATGGGAGAAAACACACTTAATAACTGTCTTGCTTGGGAAAGGACTTGGGGGAAAATTTGGAATTTTGAGGCTATTCATGTTGACGGCAGCAAAACTGCTCTATGCACAGAAATGGAAAGTTACCTCAATCCCCATAATGGACGAATGGCTGCAAAAATTGATGGAGTTAGCAGAGATGGCTAAATTGACTGCTTTGATCAAAGAAAAAAAATACAAATACTTGTTTTTCTACTTGGAAATCGCTTCTGGATTTTGTGCTTAAGGTGGAAAAAATGAAACTTTGATTTGGGGTTTTACCGATTAGATAACTTTGTTGTTATAGAAATGCGTAGTTTAAACTATTATGTAATATTAAAAAGTTGAGGTTGGATTTTGATGCCTTATTCTACTGCACCGAAGGGGGTACGACACCCCTAAAACCCCTCCGTGTCTGTGTGTTCTGTTAAGATAGAGCCTGTTGTGCCTTAAAATGACTTCTACTGTACTGCTGTAAAATGGCTTCTACTGTACAGTCCAGTGGAGTTGCCATGGTAATGGCTTCACAGTACTCCACAAGGGGGCTCCCTCTGGTAAGGGGAAATCCAACATTAGAAATCACATTTGGTCCGTACATTTTCCCCTATAAATAAATACCCGGGCAATGCTGGGTTATCGGCTAGTAAACTAATAAAAGTTGTTTTTGAAAAAACAACTGTCTTGCTTAGCAATGAAAATTTACGGCTCAGTTGTGGTTGCATGTCGAGAACTACTGGTAGTTCAGTCCCCTTCCTGTCAGATAATTCAAGGAGGTCCCTTCTTGGTTTTGAACCTCAAGGTTGCCTGCAGAGATCCTTGAGAGATCGCTTCTCCATCAACCTCCTTCAGGAGCTTTCAAAGCCATCTGAATTGGTCTCCACTTCTTTGGAGCGGAGAACTCCCAAAATGAGTGACCTAACAACTGAGTTCAGCAAGCTTGTTGTATTATAGATGGGTTGTATTATAGATGGTTTATTGTGGCTTGCTGTTGCGTTGTTTGTGGTCTGTAAATAATTGATGGCACAGTATCAACCAACCTTTGTGGCTTGCTCAACAAATCATGCTAAATGAACGCAACACGTACGGCCAAGCCAGCGTTTGCTGGGATTAAGATCGCGTAGTTCTTGAGTGCAAGAGTTCTTTGCAATCTTGGTCCTAAAACCCAAATAAGAAATGGAAACAAAAACAAAACAGCTAGGAGGTAATAATAAGCCTTTAAACCACCCTGGAACCCATTCTTCCAAAGGCATCAGAAGCAATCGGTTAATTCAATGGATTCAACTAAAAGAATACTAAACAGGTATAGGGAATGCGGTGGCCCAGTGGCTAAAATGCTGAGTTTGTCAGAAAGGTTGGTAGTTCGGAGGTTCGAACCCTAGCGCCGCATAACAGGGTGAGCTCCTGTTCCTTGTCCCAGCTTCTGCCAACCTAGCAGTTTGAAAGCACGTAAAAAAATGCAAGTAGAAAAATAGGAACCACCTTTGGTGGGAAGGTCACAGCGTTCTGTGCACCTTCGGCGTTGAGTCATGCCGGCCACATGACCTCAGAGACGTCTTTGGACAGCGCTGGCTCTTCGGTTTTGAAACGAAGATGAGCACCACCCCCTAGAGTCAGGAACGACTAGCACATATGTGCAAGGGAACCTTTACCGTATGCTTAAATGGGTAAACATTGTTTCTGAGTTTCCTACAGGAAGGTACACAGACAAGAAAGAGCAGAAGTATTTTGGAATTCAAACAGTTACTTTCTCTTATCCTTCCCCAAAGGACTATAAAGGTCACACTCGGGTTAAATTGCTGGTTGGTAATCTCTCTAGTGAGTGGATCCAAGCAAGGAGAGAAATAAGGAAGAGTCTTGAGGTCAGTACATGGCCTAGGGTGCTCTTAACCCTTTCCTTGCTGCAACTGAAATACCGGTGTCCTAACGGGAAGAATTTCGCCAAACGTCTTAGCAAATTAGGCTGTTCTTAGAATACTCTGTGCTCAAATGTGGAAAAAATCTGGCATTATTCCCAACGGACGAAAGGTGAGGGAAGATCACAGAATTTGCAGGGATGGATGAATGGACTTCCTTGATTAAAGAAAAGGCAATATCTACTTTTGCTGATTGGAAATCTCTTATAGACTTTGCACTTAGGGCTTGGGGTTTTTTGAGGATCAGGAAGAAAAACAGATAATGGGGGGGGGGGGGAGCCAAGCTTTATTGTCATCATAGAGTAAAAGATAACTTGGCATCATAATTCACATGGGCTGCAGAGGAAAGCAGAAGTTTCTATTTCTATTTATCTTTTGATTTCTGTATTTCTGCCTTTCCCCTTTTTTTCCTGAACTGCGTCATAACTAGCTCTATGGGCGTCCACTTTGAATGGTTGCTATCCGATTGGTCATTAAGCAAGGACAAACTCTATAGCCCCCCTCCCCTAATTTTAGGGGTATCTTCAGCCGGCCTACAATTTTACTTTTCAGCGTATTTTAAGTGGGACCGGTGTGTGTATGTGGGAGCGGGCAGTCAATCTTCTTCCAGTACAGGAATTGAATATGTCTAGTTTAATGAAAAAAGGGACGCGGTGGCTCAGTGGCTAAGACGCTGAGCTTGTCGATGAGAAAGGTTGGCAGTTCGATGGCTCGAATCCCTAGCGCCACATAACAGAGTGAGCTCCCGTGACTTGTCCCAGCTTCTGCCAACCTAGCAGTTCGAAAGCACGTAAAAATGCAAGTAGAAAAATAGGCACCACCTTTGGTGGGAAGGGAACAGCGTTCTGTGTGCCTTTGGCATTTAGTCATGCTGGCCACATGACCATGGAGATGTCTTCAGACAGCACTTTGGCTTTCAAATGGAGATGAGCACTGCCCCCTAGAGTCAGGAACAACTAGCACATATGTGTGAGGCGAAAGCTTTACCTTGGACTAATAAAAAGAAGTACTAAGGGACACAGCATAGCAGTGTTCCAATATTTGAGGGGCTCCTGCAAAGACAAGAGGGGGTCAACCTATTTTCCAAAGCACCAGAGGACAAGACAAGAAGCAATGGATGGAAACTAACCAAGGAGAGAAGCAACCTAGAACGGAGGAGAAACTTCCTAACAGTGAGAACAATTAACCAGTGGAACAGCTTGCCTCTAGAAATTATGGGTGCTCCATCACTGGAGGTTTTCAAAAAAGAGACCAGAGAAGTATTTGTTTGAAATGGCATAGGATCTCCTGCCCGAACAGGAGGTTGGACTAGAGGACCTCCAAGATCCCTTCAAGCTCTATTCTTCTGTGTCCCCTTCAGCATCACTATTCTCAATGTCTCAATCCTGTGATCCTTTTCCTTGGGAGTCTTGCTAAAGTTGTTGGGCCATTTCTTAGGGGAGGTGTGAAGAGAAGAGCGTGGCGAGCTTCCACGTTCTTTCCCATTAAACGAAACATCTTTCTTAAAACATAGTTTCCGTCAGTCCTTCTTCCTAGCCTGGCAGAAGGATCCTGAAAGGAAGCCACAGGCCACCAGCTCTGCAAAAGCTGTAGAAGCTTTGATCCCGGTTTAAGCTGCCTTGCCTCTTCTTCTCCTCCTCCTCCGCTGGCTTCCCTCCCCACCACCACCTCCCCCTGCCCCATATTCGCCTCCAGCTCTCCGAGACACAAGACTTCTGCCGTAGACCTCTCCCTCCCCTCTCGGCCCAGCTTCCTTAGAAGGGGTAATTGTAGCAACACAACGAGCATATGGCCAGGCAGGGCTACCTGCTGGTGCACCAGATGTGAACTGGGTGCCTTCGATCAAGAGCGCATTGAAAGGCTCTCGCCTCCCTGTCTGTCTCTAGCAATTGCTCACCCTCTCCAGAAGCAGGTCTTTGAATGGCTGCTCTTAAAAGGGCCACGGGGGTGGCCTCTCTCCCCCTGGCTGTCTGTGCGCCTGGGGGAAAGGCAGGCAGGGAGAGTGGGGAAAGAGGAGGGAGAAACAGCCCGTCCTTTCTAGGGCTAGTTGGTTGATTGGTATGCTACTTGCTCAAGACTAAAGCAAAGCAGAGGAAGGCTTAGTTAATGCCAAATTAGAGAGGGAGGAAGAAAGGGAGGGAGGGAGGGAGGGAGGGGGAAAGTTAAGGAAAAGGGAAAGAAAGAGAAAAAGAAAGGGGGATAGAAGGGGAGGAGAGGGGGAAGGAAGGAAGGAAAGAGAAAGGGAAAGGAGGGAAGGAGGGAAAGAAGGGAGGAAGGAGAAGAGGGAAGGGAGGGAGAAAGAGAGAGGGGGAAAGGAGGGAGGGTGAGGGGGAAATAAGGAAAGGAGGGAGGGAAGGAAAGGGAAAGAGAGAGAGAAAAAGAAAGGGAAAGGAGGATGGAAGAGGGAGGAGAGAGGAAAGGAAGGAAAGAGAAAGGGAAAGTAGGGAAGGAGGAAGGAAAGAAGGGAGGGAGGAGGAGAAGGGAGGGAGAAAGAGAGAGGGGGAAAGGAGGAAGGGTGAGTGGGAAAGAAGGAAGGGAGGGAAGGAAGGAAAGGGAAAAAGAGAGAGAGAAAGAAAGGGAAAGGAGGATGGAAGAGAGGAGAGAGGGAAGGAAGGAAAGAAAAATGGAAAGGAGGGAAGGAGGAATGAAGGAAAGAAGGGAGGGAGGAGAAGAGGGAGGGAGCAAGAGAGAGTGGGAAAGGAGGGAGGGTGAGGGAGAAAGAAGGAAGGGAGGGAGAGAGGGAAGGAAAGGGAAAGAGAGAGAGAAAGAAAAGGAAAGGAGAAGAGAGGGGAAGGAGATAGGGAAGGAAGGAAGAAAAGAGAAAGAGGAAGGAGTGAGTGAGGGAGTGGGATAAGGAAAGAGAAAAAAAGAAAGGGAAAGGGGGGAGGGAGAGGAGAGAGGGAAGGAAGGAAAGAGAAAGAGGAAGGAGAGAAGGAGGAAGAAAGAAAGGGAGGGAGGAAGGGAGGAAGAAAGAGAGCGTTGGAAAGGAAAGGGAAAGGAGGGAGGGTGAGGAAGAGAAAAACAAAGAAAGAAGGAAGGAAGGAAGGAAGGAAGGAAGGAGAGGGAGGGAGGAAGGGAAATCTCTGGAATCAGGAGATTTTAAGTGGAAAAGTCCTGCCATCAGACGCCCATCTCTGGGGTTCTTGTTCCAGACATGGAAGTCCAATGCCTAAGAGCATCTGCAGCAGAAAGCAACCCTTTCAAAATACAACAAGAAAAGTGTCTTGTTATCCATTTCTGGACTCGGCTGAATGGCTACACTGGACTTATTTCTCTGTCGATAGACATGTATGAACAGAAAATGTGTTTGGGGCCCAGTAAGTGCCGCTCGTCCCCTTCCTCCCCCCTTTCAGCCTGGCCCCCAGATAGATGGCAAGTTTTCAGTTGCAGCAGCTTAATTATTCATTAATTGTTAACCATCAATTGGCAACAAGTCAGCTGTGTGTGTGTTTGCACAGCAATGGGAAAGTTGATACTCCAAACCACCCCATTTCTCCACCCCCTCGGTTCATTTCAAGCTTCCTCTGGGTCTCCCGGCTGTTCTGGGGTTTGGATTTTATGAAGTCCTTGGAGTCAACGAAAACATGAGCATGATAATCCTTCTGTTCTCCCTCCCCCCCACCCCAGGGGAGGGCAAGACTTGGGCTGGGTCTTC
Organism: Thamnophis sirtalis; assembly: GCF_051295495.1. Classification (NCBI taxonomy): domain Eukaryota; kingdom Metazoa; phylum Chordata; class Lepidosauria; order Squamata; family Natricidae; genus Thamnophis; species Thamnophis sirtalis. The sequence goes on along the minus strand of NW_028261393.1, from coordinate 45,884,615 downwards.
TATCTTTAAGAGACACTGGAAGCTGAGCGAGGAGACTGAGATGAAAGGGGGTGACCAGAATATGTGCTTACAAAAACTCTGGGGAGTCCCCAAACAATTAGAGTAATGAGGGAGAGACAAACCACGATCGTCTGTTTGCTCAACCGAGACCCTGATTGCAGGAAAATAAACACGGGCAACCAAAGTTGCGAGATGTCAGGTTGATCGGAATCTGCTTAAACGTAACTCGAAGAGGACAAATGTGTTGTAACCAGGCAAGGTGGTTTGTGAGACCCTGGTTGGTTGTGAATGTCTGGAAACCCCTATGCCTCCCACAAGGTACTTTAAGTGGCTAATCCAGTTTTTGGACTGGCCTTGAATCCCAATGGCTAGATATGCATAACACGCTAAACCTCCCTCCCTCCAAAAAGGGCTGGGGACAATTGTTTCATTTAACAATGGTTTTAAGGTACATCGGAGAAAGTGACTTCTGACCCCATCCTTGAACTTATAACTGTTGTGCCACCCTTTTGTCAGGCCTGAAGCCATTTTTTCTTGTGGGTCTTTGGCCTGCCACACTTTCTATTATTCTGCTATTCATTTTCTATTATGGGGAAATGGAACTCAATGTTTCATAGCAACTTTTCCACCCCACCTAACAGTTCATCCCTATAAATTGTTTTTCTTTTTACATTGAAGATTAAGAGACTCACTTGGTCAACATAATACATCATGAATTGCTATCAGACGTACTGTTCCAAAAAGTTTTAAAAGTGGGACATGCTCTGGTTGCATTGGTTTACAACCTTGAAGGACATCTTGGAGCTTTCAAATGGTGCCCACGAAGAGGTCCATGGTTTGCCTCAACAATCATAGCTGAACAAGAGGAGGGTCCTCCTTGGAAGTGGAGGAAAGTTGGTTTCTTTCTTCTTTTTCTTCAACCTTCTGAACTTTTAATTTCTGGCCAAGTAGGGAGAGACACAATATATCAAGCTTCTGCCTAGTTCCTTCTACCAATATCGAGACTCAGATTTTTTTTGCCAGCACTCGTTTCCACTCTCACCCAAGCACAGTCCCTGCCTCTATTCCTAAAAAGGTCCCAGTGGATACACTTAGCATCTTAATTGGCTGTACAGCTGTTTTATGTGATGGCAAAGGAAGAAGGGGAGGCAAACTCATTTTATAAAGGGTAGAGAGAAGATCATTTGTAGCAATTATTCTCAAATTGAAGTGAAGAAAGCTGTCATTCCTGCATTTATTGTTTCTTCTCCCTTGTATGGTTGTTGGTGTTTTCCTTCTCATGCTGATGATGGTGGAATATCACACAAGCACCCTGTCAAGAGAGATATTCAATAAACACTTGACACCCAAGTGCAAGAATACATGGCCTGTGGCAAATATGAATTATTCAGCCAGAAATCAAGATAATTTTGCTTCTCACTTAAGAAACCAGTCCCTTCTTTTCTTCCTTGCCATACTATTTCTTTCTTCCTTTCTCTCTCTCTCTCTCTTTCGCCTCTTGCTTTCTGTCTGTCTTGTTATTCCTTTTACTAACCCCAGTGAATGTGATTATAATGGTTTTCATCTCTATATTTCTTTTCTATAAAGGAAGAGAGGAAGAAAGGAAGAGGAAGAAAGAAAAAAAAGGAATTTGATTTCTTGATCTGTGCCTGCATCTGACTGTCTACAGCAAAAAGCATCAAGAGGCAAAGCTCAGGGAAGTAAGCATATTTTATGGATTGATGCAGATACAGATTAACAGAGTTGGAAGGGGCCTTGTAGTCATCCAGTCCAACTCTCTGCCCAAGCAGGAGACCCTACATAATTTCTGATGGATGGCAGTCCAGTCTCTTCTTGAAAACTTCCAGTGATGAAGCTCCCACAACTTCTGAAGGCAGCTTCTGTTCCATGGGTTGATTGTTCTCACTGTCACAAAATTTCTCCTTATTTCCAGGTTGAATCTCTCCTTGGTCAGTTTCCATCCATTATTCCTTGTCTGGCCTTCGGGTGCTTTGGAAAATAGCTTGACCCCCTCCTCTCTGTGGCAGCCCCTCAAATGTTGGAAGACTTCTCTCATTCCTCCCCTGGTCCTTCTCTTCACTAGACTAGCCATGCCCAGTTCCTGCAACCGTTCATTGTATGTTTTAACCTCCAGTCCCCTAATCATCCTGGTTGCTCTTCTCTGCACTCTTTTTAGAGTCTCAACATCTTTTCTATAGTGTGGTGACCAAAACTGGATGCAGTATTCAGATTGCCAGGGCCAAAATCATGTACAGTTTTACCATAGATGATCAAAAGAAGGGAATATCCTCTCAACACTCAAGAACTCCTACAACATGAAGCTCAGGATAGCTTAGTTCCTTATCCTCTTTGATTTCTCTTTTATCTTCATTTGTATGGCTAGATCTGGATATATCAAAAATCACAAGGATTGTGCTTGATTATGTTTTAAACCTGAGGCCTCTGATTTGGGATCTCTAATTATTCATCTAAATGTTTCCATTGCGGTCCAAGATGCTGCTTTTATTCTATTCATAAAATATCAAGGAATCAGATCTTAACAAGCTCTTGCTTATCCAAAAATGCCCATCTTATAAGCAGCTGCTAAGTTCAATTTCTTTCAAGCACCAGTAAGAATATATGTATGAAACAAGTTTCTTATGGGAGTGATATACTATATTTATCTAAAAGGAAAATTAGTTTGCTTTTCCTCTATATAATTTACCAACCAAATGAGAAACTTGTTTGACATTAGCTGAGAAATGCAGTATTGGAGATAGGTAAGTTTTTCCTTGTATTAACTTGCTTTTGGGTATCCATCTTAAATCTTTCTTTAACATTATGCTTTCTGGGTGATTAACATTACATGGGACACTCAATCTAAGTTATCCAACTGCAATTCCTGTGTCCACATAATATGCATTTTATGGACATAATGAATTGTATTATGGTTATGTAATGTTGTAGTTCACATTAGATACTAAAATTCCATGTTAACCTAATTTTGCATTTTGAATAAACTCAGCCAATATGCTGGATTCCATCTCTCATAGATCCCAGTCAACCTAGGCAACTAGTGATTGGAAGCACATGGAATAATTATCAATTTCATAGCAAGGATTTATAGGTGATTCCAGCTGCCTAATTTTTTCCTAGCAATTCTAACAAGATTGTCTATATATCTGTAAGACGTCCTGATTTGCAATTTTTAGACCTTATACAATATTTTGATTTAGACTTAGCTATTATTATTTTATGCTGCCCTTCGTAAAACCAGTGTTTTTCATTTATGCTGAACTCAAATCTCCCATCATGCACACCCAATGTAATAATTCTGATTGAGAGACTTATTTGGTTGGCTAAATATTGATTGCCTTTCTGACTGCTGCTGGACCTTTGACCTTTCTCTGATCCCCTTTGAGTTACATTCCCATTTTAGAGCTGCTTTAAGGAAGCTCTTCCTGGTTGAGTTACTACTCTTTGGGGGATGGGGCAAAGCATCGAAGCTGGCATCTGGGTGGCCACTATCCTGCATTTCCTTAACTTGTACAAATCTCTGAAGCAATGCATCCTTTTATCTATGAATTTAGATGGAGAAAGAAATGCAAAGGAATGTAAGAAAAAAAAAGCTTGCAACGTATCAATTTCAGTTAGGAAATTTATAGAGTCAGTGCAATGTGTACATGATAGCAGTGTTCCAATATTTGAGGGGCTGCCACAGAGAGGAGGGGAGTCAAGCTATTTTACAAAGCATCTGAAAGCCGGACAAGGAATAATGGATGGAAACTGACCAAGGTGTTGTAGAAAAGATGGGACACGCAAGCCAGCTCTTCAGAGAAGGAATAGTTTATTTGCGCAGGTTCATAGTAAAGAATAAATGGCCTGAACATTGAATGAAATTCATGAACTTCCTTATATAGTTTATCGCTTTCAGCTAAAGCCATCTGTTAGTTTTGGAAACACCCTTCAAGATTTGCCCTTGAGTTACAGGAAGTTACGGGAAGTATACATGGGTCAGCTAACGTAGCAGCATAGCTCGTATTTTGAGGAACTGACAATAAGTGTCTACTAAACAGATTAACAACCAAGCCAGCAAATAGGTTAAAACTGTTCTATATGAACAGTTAAAGCTTAATATCATGAAACCCTAGTTCGGTTCAGGCTTGAGGCCTACTTTGGTTTAGCCTGCCACCTTAGAGATTCAACCGGGAAATAAGGAGACATTTTCTGACAGTGAGAACAATTAGCCAAAGAAACAGAAGTTGCCTTCAGAAATTGTGAAAGCTTCATCACTTGAGACATTCAAGAAGAGACTGGACTGCCATCTGTCAGAAATGGGGTAGGGTCTCCTGCTTGGTCAGGTGGTTGGACTAGATGACCTACAAGGTCCCTCCCAACTCTGTCAATCTGTAAAAAAAATCTAAAAATTCCAATTTGAAAGTTCACTGAGTACACAAAACACAACACATTGCATTTATATGTGTTTTGCTGATCTCCATCAACCACAGCTGTACATCTGCCTTTGCTGAAATCTCTTTACTCAAGTAAAAAGGGTTTCAACATTTCTTCCCCTTAGTTTTTTCCCCCCTTTTTCTTCTCTCTCATTCATAGTGCCAAGGTTTCCATCTCCCTTACTTTCTCCTTAGTAGCCATTGTTGGCAACGCTACATTGTTTACAAAATTGGGGACTGGCTGTCAGCCAATTGGAGTTGAGAAGCTTGGAAATAATAGCCCAGGCGCCAGGCATTAGAGGGGAAGGAGAAGGCAGGTGATGTCACATCTCGGAAAGCTAGAGAGGAGGAACAGGAAGAGGAAGATCTGACATAAATTTGGAGAGAAATATGAAATGTACACCATTGAGGAAATTGGGGCCCCACACCAGATAGTCTGGAACACACAAACTAAGTGTGAAGGGGGTATCATGACAAAAATGTGGTGCAAGTTAGACATTTAAGAGCCAAGGTGGCGCAGTGGTTAAATGCAGCACTGCAGGCTACTGCTAGATCAGCAGGTCAGCGGTTCAAATCTCACCGGCTCAGGGTTGACTCAGCCTTCCATCCTTCCGAGGTGGGTAAAATGAGAACCCAGATTGTTGGGGGCAATATGCTGACTCTCTGTAAACCGCTTAGAGAGGCCTGAAAGGCCTATGAAGCGGTATATAAGTCTACTGCTATTGCTATTGCTATTTAAGAAGCTAAAAAATAATGCAGGTGAGACGCCTATCTATTGTTGTTAGTTAGTCAACATCTGACCAATGAACAATAAGACTACAGAAGACAAGACATACAGCTGAAGTGGGCATTTGCTGAAGCTATGGAAGGAAGAAGGAAGAATCACAGGTAGTCCTTGACTTACAATCATTCATTTAGCAAATGTTTGAAATGACTGGGGGAAAAATAGTGACTTCTGATCAGTTCAACAGCCCTGCAGTTATGGGATCAAAATCTGGGCACTTAGCAATTGTCATTGTAAAAAATTTACAGCATCTCGGAATCCTGCAATCACCATTTACTGCTTTCCCAGCCAGCTTCTGACAAGCAAAGTCGAAGCTGGATTTGCTTAATGACCGCATAGTTCATTTAACAACTGCAGTGATTTTCTTGACAACTTTGGGGGGGAAAAAGAGATTGTAAAATTGGGTCTGGCTCACTTACCAACCATCTTACATAGCAACAGAAGTTCTTGTCCCAGTTGAAGACTATCAATGTCCAAATGGTGCTGAAGCACACACACACACACACACACACACCACCACCACCACCACCACCACCAGCAGCAGCAGCAGATACAACTAGTATTTGGTTGAGATGAGGATGTTAGGAGTTTATGGCTTGGTCACCGTCAGAGAGCTAAGATTCCCCCTATGTCTATGCTGCAAAATGGTATTGGGTTTTTAATCACTCATTGTCATGACCGCCTACAAATGAATCCCAAGAAAGGCAGTTTGGTACCTGGGAATTCTGAAGTAAGTTAAAACTAATTGAAGACTAGTCCTGAATAAAGTTTGTAGGTAGGGCCTGGAAGAGAATTGAAATCAAGACCAACACATTTGAAAAGTCAGCACCTTGGATAGCTCCATACGGATTATCACTGCACAACTGAAAGGGCAGACTCCGATGATGCTCCAAGCATGGATTGGAGCTGATGATGGATGGATCTACAGCAGCCAGCATTGCAGTCATGATGTCTAGCGCTTCCTCTTTTAGGAAGTCTCTTCTGCTTTACAGAACCACTTCCAAGTATCAGAATACAAAAATGTGGGCTTTATTGTCCCATCAGAACTATTATAACTTTATCAACATTTCTCCTATTATTTAGAATGCACTTTGGGCTGTGAAATTTATAAAATTTCATAAGTTTCAGTCTGGGGAGTAAATTATCCATAAGCACAATTTGGATCAAACTGTTCCAGATTCTACCGCGTTAGACATACTCAGAGACGCCAAGCTGCTTCTGTATATTATGCCTTCTGAGCCAACTTTGGAAAGAACCAGCTTGATGTAATGCTTAAAAGCATCAGGGTAGAAACAGGATGGCTGTGAGTTCTAGATCTGCCTTAGACACAAAGTCTGATGGGTGACCTTGGGCCTATCCTTCTCTCTTAGCCGTAGGAAGAAGGCAGTGGCAAACCACTTCTGAAAAACCTTGCCAACAAAATTGCAGCTCCAGGCAATTGCTAGGAGCCAATTCTGACTTGAAACCAAACAACCCTGGATCTTCCTTGTCTTAGCAGTCTAGCCATCCATAGGAATAAAAGCTCTAGAGGTGGTCTGATGCCAAGAAGAAATGTGAATTCAGAATTCAGGAGTGAAATATTCAGTAGATCCTAGTTCAAGGGGTCAGCAACCTTAACACTCAAAGAGCCACAAAGGTCCTAACCGGAAGCCCCCCCCATTCAATTCTGGAGCCAACCAGAAGTCTGGTTCCCCCACCATAGAGTCTCCTAGCACGGCGTCCTTTTCCCTCTACCTGTCCTAATCGAAAACCCTATCAACTGTGGAGCTGACCGGCAACAGGGAGCCACAGCAGAGGGATGAAAGAGCCACATGCGGCTCCAGAGCCGCCGGTTGCTGCTCCCTGTCCTAGTTAAAGAATTGTTGGGCCCTGGAGGATTGCCCGTATGTGATTGTCATGGGCCTCATTTGTCTTGAGTAGCTCTCTTTTACCCCGTGTTTTGAGTTGTCCCTCAGGTCTTTCTTTCTGAGACCTCCATCTTCCTGCTTCCTACCCTGGAGGAGGGAATGTGTGTTCCAGAAGCAGAGAAAAACCAATTGCTGTTTGCAGAAGGAGATGGTTTAATCACATTAATATGCATGAGGCAAGGAGAAGGGGTATCCTTTGCATTAAATATTTACCATTCAAGCCTGGGACTGCCTTCTAGGAATTAAAAGTCCTGAAATAATTGCTGAAAGGGGACCCCGGGAAAAAGGCAGGAGATGGACACACTCCTGCATGATCATCCCCCAAAACCCGCTCACCCCCACCCCTACATCCCTATACTAGGACTGCAAGATTGTGCAATCTGTATCCCTACAGAAGAGGTCTGGTTGTGTCGTCTGGAGAAGATGTCATATTGCTCATCAAGACATCTGAGATAGTTTTTTCAGTTGTCTCTCTTGACTGAGAAGTTATGCTATCTGTCCATGCCCCAAATCTCTGTAGGTCTATTAGATGCAAATGAGCCCTATTTGAAAAATATAGAGCAGGTTTCAAATCCTAAAGGTTTATTAGTATAAACCATCAGGAGCCCTAAGATAATGCTATCCTAAACCAGACACTTTTTTCCATGTTTTATGCTATTTTGTTGATTTTTGTTGTTATTGTTGTTGTTGCTATCATTGAAGGAACCATTTACTGAATTCTTGAGCTTGTCAAGAAGAAGTAGGAAGTCTGAATTCTTTGACTCTTCCTTCAGATTTAGGTCCAAACAAAATCAAATGCTTTTGGGTTCAGTCTGTTACATTGGCTATTTCTTTGAAAGGTTAACATATATTTACTTACTTACTTACTTACTTACTTAATTAATTAAAAGGTAAAGGTTCCCCTCACTAGTCCCCTGTGGTAGTCATTTCCAGCTCTAGGGGGCAGTGCTCATCTCCGTTTCTAAGCCGAAGAGCCAGCGCTGTCCAAAGACGTCTCCGTGGTCATGTGGCCGGCCATGACTAAATGCCGAAGGCTCATGGAACGCTGTTACCCTCGCACCAAAGGTGGTTCCTATTTTTCTACTTGCATGTTCACATGCTTTCGTACTGTTAGGTTGGCAGAAGCTGGAACAAGTAACGGGAGCTCACTCCATTACGCAACGCTAGGGATTCGAAGCACTGAACTGCCGACCTTTTGATCGACAAGCTCAGCCACGGAGCCACCACGCCCCTAACTTACTTATTTACTTACTTACTTACTTTCTCACTAATTTTATATAGCCTGAATCTTGTATCAAATTCTGGGCGGCTCTCAATCCATGATTAAGCCAAAATCAATAATAAAACAACAAAATACTTTATTAAATCTATTAAAACCATAAACAATAAAAACCTGCCATCAAAGTTACATTTCCAACATTTTCCCCTAATTAAATCATCTTATTGCCTTTGCCCAATCCCAGGTCTTGAAGAGAAAGCCACGCTTTCGGTGCTTTTCAGAAATCCAGGAGGGTCGCCTTGAAAACTGGACACAGTTCCTGGAGTTCTCCAAAACTTTCAGACCTTTGAATGTGCCAGAAGGAAGGAATTATTGAATCCATGGAGAGTTACAACATTACCTGTATTACATCTATTCTAAATTTTGTGTTGAACCTTCCCGTTCCCCTTCTCCTCTTCTTCTCCCTCCTTCTCATCCTTAGCCTGGAAAAATTCATGGAAGTGTGAAACCTTCATCTAAAGCATCGAATGGACTAAACATTAAAGCTAAGCTTATTCTTTGCAGCTGAGCATTTCACAACCATGTTTAGATGAGAGGGGGCATTTCCACTGCAGCCATAGGTGAAATGAAAACCGAAAGTGGCCTAAAACAGAAGCTGTATACCGCATGAGCCAGAAAGATAGCCGAGAAAATATCTACAGACCCCTCACATCCTGGATATAAGTTGTTTCAACTCCTCCCTTTGGAACAGTGCTATACCATAGGGCACTGCATACCAAAACAACTAGACATAAAGCTTTTTACCCCTTTGCCATCACTCTGCTAAACACCTAATTCTCACAGCGCTGTCTTATGTCTAAGGATATTTACCCATGTAGTAGAGCTGTATTACTGTTATCCTTCTCATCTTTCCTATTAACTTCTACTATTGGCTTCTTTTGATTATATTACTTTGTTGTTTGTATATACACTGAGCGCTTCTGCACCAGAGACAAAATTCTTGTGTGTCCAATCACATTTGATCAGTAAAAAATATTCTATATTCTATTCTTTAGTCATTAGGATGAATTTCATGTAGTTTTTTTTTAAAGGGCATGCCACTCTTTATGAATCAGTGTTACCAACTTCCGCAGCTGTAAGTGTTTAGTGTAATGACGCAACGCTTGTTCTGAAGAGTAGATCTCAATATTTCCTATGGTACAGCAAATGGAGATAAGTAATGATAACCATTTATCATCTTATGTTTGATGGTTTTTATATTCCAAGCTTGCCAGAATATTCATGAACTGGAATAGGACAAAGCAACAGGTCAGCCATTGGACACTGGCTGGAAGAGGGCATGGTAACAAAGTCAGCCAACGTATAGGCATGGAAACTGGGTCAAACAATGGGAACTATTTGGTGACTGAGAGCCATGCCAGATCGCTCAGAGCCTGGGCGTGGCTTACCTATGTAGCTCTGAGTCTGTGCAAGAGAACTAATCTAGTCAGCTCTCTTAATTGAAACTGGAAACCAGTCTCTCCTCTCTACTACATTGGAAGAATCTGTTGTTGGTATTGTACATTTATTCACATGTTGTTATGTATATAAAGAAGTGTCTTATTTAAATGAATCCTGCTGAATCAGTTATCTGTGTGTGCTTTCTGGATTTGAATTTTGCAACAAACTCTTACAAAGCTTTATTCTTGTGAGCTACCCAGAGTTGTGTTTCAGGTTGGACAGCCATATAAACCTTTTCAAAAAATTCAAAAAATATATAAACCAAAGTTTTGAACAACGCAGTGTACCCGAGGCTTCCTGCTGTGTGTCCCCAGAATCTACCGTTCTGTCATTAAAGTTATTGATTTCCATTTTTTTCCTTCCCTGGAAAAATGGCTGCGACGGATGTCATTGAACAGGAAGACTCAGGGGTCAATATTTGGAAGTAAGAAATGTAAGGCTCTTTGTGGAAAGCCGAAAATCAAGAGACTTATAAAGGCTTATGTTCATCAGAAAAGGTTCTACTAGACTTGTTTTGATTTAAGACACTGGTTCTTAACTCAAGATTTAAATCATAACATTTCTTCAAGCCTTTGCAGGCCTCAGTGACAAAATTATGGCCCTCCAGAGGTCCACAGATAACAGGTTGAGAACCACTGATCTAAGATTTTGGGATGTCCAGAACGCAGAGCATTACAATTTATGGTGCACTTTCATCTTATATTTAACCAGATGGTTTAATTAATTTTTTAAAATATATATATCGGGGAGAACTAACAATATACATTGTCCTCCTAAAAACATTGGCATGAAAGGGACCTACGCTTTAAATGCAATATCCATAAAGTTAAAATGAAAAACCAATTCAAAAGCATCATATATATTGTTCTGTTCATTTTCTATTTACCTTTTCTTTTAAAAGAGCCCGTCTAATTCTCCCCTCAATTATCTTCTGCCTCCACTTGATAACACTGGCACCAAATGGATACCATCGTTTGAATTGTATAAAATTAAAAAAAGCCAAAGTAAACAGATAACATTTAACAATTTTCTCCTGGGAATAAGGAGGAAGAGAGTCTAGACGTGGGAAAGGGCTGATGTAGATTCTGCATAAATTGCCTTCAATGCCAAAGGCGGAATCTCTAAAGGCTAGGTTAGGGAGATTATTCACACACTTTCTACAAAATCCATTCAAAAGAAAAGTTGCCAGAGCTTAAGCACGGTTATTTATAAAGCCAATTTTTAATAGTGGAAAGATAGCCAGTTTGCTGTAGTACTTAAGGCATAAGGCTAGAAACTGGAAGACTGTGAGTTCTAGTCCTGCCTTAGGCATGAAGCCAGTTGGGATATCTTGAGCCAGCTCCTCTCTCTCAACCCTAGGAAGGAGGCAATGGCAAATCACTTCAGACATCTTGCCAATTTCAGGATTAAAGTGTCAGGAGTCAACATGGAGATGGAGGAGGAGGAGGAGGAGGAGGAGGAGGAGGAGGAGGAGGAGGAGGAAGAAGAAGAAGAAGAAGAAGAAGAAGAAGAAGAAGAAGAAGAAGAAGAAGAAGAAGAAGAAGAAGAAGAAAGAAAGAAGACAACAGCTACTTTTAAGTCAACATTTCAAAAAGGAACGTTCATACTTTGGTTCCAAAGAATAATTTTTCCAAATCAACACACATGCAAACATGCACACACACCAGCCAACAAAACAACATGTTCTTACTTGTTTCCGCTTTAACCTTTAGACTCTACATGTTAGACGTCTGCCAGATTCCCCAAGAAAAAACTGCTGTTGTGTCTTTTCAGGCACCAAGACTGGGATTATGGAGGCGCATTTGGGCAATTGGATTGGTGATTGTCTGTGCTGGGTAAACTTCGCTGTGATAAGTTTCCTTTCCTGTGACTGGCCAAGCGGAGACATTTTCTATGCACAGCGTCTGCCTCCTCAGATCAGATGAGGGAGCCTCACTTTTGCCTCTTTTTTTTTTTTGCACAAGGCAGCCTATGAAATATTTAGCGGGCCGCCAAAGGCAATTACATTAGAGAAGCTAGTTAAACACCCCTTAGCCGAGGGCACCCTCCCCCCCCCACCTGCCATGTAAATCAAACAAATTGGACTCTTTTCACAATCAACACACATGATTTTATTTACAATAAATAATTTAGGGTTTTAAAAAAAAGCAAGGACACGTTTTGCCCTATCCGTAAATTTTTCTCCTCGTTTTTGTGTACTTTTCTGTTCTCTGCAGAGAGTTCACAGACTCGGGGATCCTAGTTTTCCTCCTTAATGCAGGAGGTGGGGCTGTGGGGGGGGGGAGAGAAAGAGAGAGATTTACTGCCTGAGTGATCCTTTAAAAGATTCCTATTTCTTAATGGAAGGAAGAGCTATGTTCGCTCCAGAAATTCACCAAGTTGTCCATGCAGGATTAATGCTAAAGGAAGAGGCAATTCACCTTGTTAATTGTCCCCTCTGGCATCTTGGGTGGGTGACTGTATATATATTTTTTCCTCATTAAGATCTCTTTTTAGTCACAAAATGGAAGACACATTTTGAAGGGAGGGTTTTGCTGATATGGTTATTTCTTAATTCTCTCTTTTTTTTGGAGCTGGAAATCAGCTCTTTTCTAATCTAATGAAAACTATCATCCACTGAAGATCCATAATTAGTAAAACTTTTAGTAAAGCATAATTAGAAAACTCCCCCCCCCAAGTTTACAACTCTCGACCTTCAAACAGGCTTTAAAATGTCAAAAAGAGGGCCGTGAAAATATTTACAGACCCACATGCGCAGCCAACACAGAAAGACATAAATTGTTTCACTCTGACCCTCAAAATGACACTATAGCACACTGCACACCAAGACAACTAGACACAAGGCCGTTTTTTTTCTGAACACCATCACTCTGCTGAACATCTGTCCCACAACACTGTCAAACTATTCACCAAGGCTGCATTACTATTACTATTAGTCTTCTCATCATTCCTATCACCCATCTCCTCCTACTTATGACTGCAGGACTGTAACTTTGTTGCTTGTATCCTTACGATTTATACTGATATTGATTGTTTCCTGATTGCTTATTTGTACCCTATGACTATCATTAAGTGTTGTACCTTATGACTTGTGATGAATGTATCTTTTCTTTTATGTACACTGAGAGCATCTGCACCAAAGACAAATTCCTTGTGTGTCCAATCACACTTGACTAATAAAGAATTCTATTCTATTCTATTCTATTCTATTCTATTCTATTCTATTCTATTCTACTCTACTCTACTCTACTCTACTCTACTCTACTCTACTCTACTCTACTCTACTCTACTCTACTCTACTCTACTCCATTCTATTCCAGCTCACATCATATTCAGCCTTCCTGGTCTATATATAAATAATAAAGTTAGCTGACTATATCATGAACCATCTGCAAAGCACAACAGTGTTTGACTTTCTACTGAAGGAGAATTCAATAGGCATAAAATTGTCCTGTAAACCACGTTCTGCTATTTTGTTTGGCTTTTTCCATATAATTAAGGGTATTAGGCCTATCCACTTCTGTGTATGGCTAGCTATGACCCTGAGCAATGCCTTCACCAAAATATAGATTATTAAACAATTTGTAGTATGGGCCTAATCCTGAGTGACATAATAATACTGAAGAATCAAGTACTTTTAAGTAGAGAAATATGATTGGTTAAATTGACAGGTGTTGCTGAGATGAATAAGCTAACTGTCTTTGATTAACTAAAAGGCTCTACATTTTTGGTGACTAGAAAACTTTTATGGACTTTTTGCTTAAAAATGAGGGCGGGAATGAACCTGTGATTTATTGCTTTGATAATTAGACAAAGCCTAAATCATAGAAAGAAGAGTGTTGGAGAGAGAGGGGGGAGAGAGAGAAAGCGAAAGAAGAGGGAGAGAGAGAGAGAGAGAGAGAGAGAGAGAGAGAGAGAGGGAGAGAGAGATGAAAATATAATTGTACTTATAACTGCTGTGATTAATAGAAGCCACTTCCTCGTATCTTTTCCTTTCTTTTCTACCTTTTAAAAATTATTTTATTTTATATTTTTTCTTTTTCTTCTATTTTTTCTTCTTTATATTAGTTTGTATTGGTTTCTATCTTCTTTTTAAAATGCTTAGATAAAAATCCTTAAAGAAATTAAGTAGGAAAATATGAATTAGGTCTACATTAGTTTCGCTTCATCATTTTTTAAAAATAAATCTTATATTCTCACTCCTGTGTGAACTTGCTGTTTTACAATAAATTTGCAAACTGTATAAATGTTTTAAAAGGATTACATTTTATTTTATCATATTGTTAAAACAAAACGTGTCACCCAGACCTCAGATTGTGTTCTTCTTTTTCTAACATTCTCTTATTTCTCAACAGACATGATGTGGCCAAGTAAAGATAATCAACGAGGGGTGGATTGCAAAAGAAAAACATGAAGGGAGAAGAATGGGTCAAGAGAAAAGAGAAGAAAAGAGAAGAGAAGAAAGAGAAAGTCAGTTGTGTTGTGGTGAAATTGATGAGATTGGCAAAAAGAAAGAAGTATAAACATCAATGGTAATGTATAAAGCAGGGTAGAGATGTGTGTGGGGGGGACTTAATCTTTCCCCTGGTATAGCCAACAAAGGGAGGAGAGCCTGTGGTTTAGAGGTTAATACATCTACCTAATATGTAAGTAGTCTGGGTTTGAATCCCAGAAGGGTATGCCTAGCTGATGAGAGCTAAATAGCTTGAAATAGATCTATACTAGTTTCCCTTTGTTTCTTTGTCAGTAAAACATAAATTCAACACAAAAATAGTTTGTTTGCGAAAGGACTGCCTGTCGCTTTGGAGAGCCTCCTGGATTGGGACTGAAAGGCAAGAATGGGAGCAGTATGCTCCAACCCATAATTTAGTAGACCAGGTTGCCTTGACAAAAAAAACACTTGAAAAGAGTATGCAAAGATATACAGCTATAAGGAACAGTGTAATGTAAACTAGATTCTGTGTTCTCCTTTCCTCTCCTCTCCTTCCCCTTCCTTCCTTCCTCTCCTCTCCCCTCCTTGCTCTTCCTCTCCTCTCCCCTCCCTCTCTCTTCTACCATTTCCCCCTCAGACCCTCTACCCATCTCACTAGCTCAGAGCAGGTGGACAACCTTGATGGTCCTTCCTTGAGGGTTGTCACCCGATGGCACCTGAGGTCTTCTCTGTAGTCACCTTTGGAGGACCTTCCCAGCTGAGATCCAAGGAGCTTCAACTCATTCGGTCTTCCGGAAGGTTGCAAAAACCTGGCTCCTTCCCTCCCCAAGTACTGGGCTAGGATGGGGTTGAGTCAGCAAATCACCAGTTTGATTGGTTTGGCAAATCTGGTGGGAAGGAAATGATTCATCTGTGGGTTTTTTTAAAAATGCCATTGTTTTAATGGGTTGTTGTGAGCCGTCCAGGATTTCTAGATGAGATAGGCAGCCATGGAATAAGCAAACAAACATTGGTTTGGAGAAGTGGTGGATTAAGACTCACTGGTGCCCTAAGCATTGACAAATCTTGGTGCCCTCCCCTCCTTTGGACATACTGTACAAATCTTCATTTTCCCCCCCTTTATTTCTCAACTTTGTGGTGCCCCCTTGGGCCTGGTCTCCAAAGCATGTTCTTAAATCTGCTTAATGGTTAATTGGCAGGACCGCCTCTTGCCAATTACCTCCCAAAGACCTATTAGATCCCACAGATTAGGCCTCTTCCGAATTCCATCCGCCGGTCAATGTCGACTGTCGACTACTCGGAGGAGAGCCTTCTCTGTGGCTGCTCCGGCCCTCTGGAACGACCTCCCCGTAGAGATTCGGACCCTCACCACCCTTCGGGCTTTCCGCAAAGCCGTCAAGACCTGGCTGTTCCGGCAGGCCTGGGGCTGATGAGTTCCCAGCCCCGCTCGAATTGTTGTGACTGTTGTGAGTTTTTTTAAACTGTTCTTTGTAATTTGTTTCTCGTTTTGTTTGTTCTTGTATTGTTCCCTTCCCCTTGGTTTGTTAGGCGCCCTGAGTCCCTCTGGGAATAGGGCGGCGTACAAGTTTAATAAACCCAAACCCAAACCCAATACACCACTGGTTTGGAGAATTCGGGCGCCGGAAAGCCAAGGCAACCATGAAGCCTAACTTCTAGGGTCATTTTTCGAAGCAGAGAACGGGAGGCTCTCCCACCCAGCTCCATCCTTCTTCTCGGAGCTCTCATTGCTCAGCAACTTGGCCCCAACCGGTTGGCAGCGAGAAGGATGCCGTCGGACCGGAGAGAAGCCAGCCGCTGCAGCCTTTTCCCACCCGATGGCCAGGATCGGAGGCAGGGAGACCAAAAAACGGCACCTCCGAAAGGGGGGCGGGCACGGGCCGCTCTTTCAGCCAATGAGGAGGCAGCCCGCTGGAAGGGCGTGGCCAGGACGGTCCTATAATGTCATTCAGGGTGCCGGAGCGCTCGGTCAGAGACAATAAGACGCGCCGGCGAGCTGGAGCGGCCACCTGCTCGCCTCCTCTGGTTTTTCCTCGCCGCCGCCGCCGCCGCCGCCCCCCTCGCCGCCACCATGATGTCCATGAACAGCAAGCAGGCGTTCAGCATGCACCCCATCCTGCACGAGCCCAAGTACACCCACCTGCACTCCAGCTCCGAGGCCATCCGGAGAGCCTGCCTGCCCGCCCCGCAGGTAAGGGGAAGCGACGGGGGGAGGAAAAGGAAGCGGTTGGGAGTTCAGGCTGGCCAGGTTGGGTCTCCTCGCCCCCCCCTTTCCCAAGGTGGAGGCTCCAGGAGAGCTGCAAGCGCTCCCCTCTCTCTGGGGTCCCTATTCCCGGGAGAAGACCAAGCGGGGATCGGGTAGGCTTCGGAGAGAGCTTCGCAGATCTCTCCGGGGAAAATCTCCCGGGACGTTCGCGGGATGCAGACGGCACCGGCTACATCCCCATTCACCCCTCAACCCCGCCGCGACGCCAAGTGGGGGGGGGAGTTTCAAAGTCCCTCTCAGTGTAGCTTCTCGTTTGGGAGAATAATCGACCTGAAAAACGTCGCGAAATGCTGTTGGACGTCGTTCCCCCCTCCTCCAGTTTCACTCCTAGTCCCTAAAGCGCACAACTGCTAAAAAAAGAGAAAAAAACCCCCAACTTCTCCCTCTTTCAAGCTCTTTCAGGGTTTGAAGAGACGTTTTAGTCTCTGCTGGGACGTCTGAAGGAGAGGGGTGGGCGGTTGGGATGGGTCCCGGGAGGCCTTAGAGAGAGATTGGTGGTGCGGTGGGCAAGAATTGGCTAGGATGAAGACAGATTCGGGAGGCGGGTGTCTTTCTATGTTGGCTGCGTATGCTGGGAACTGTAGTTGCGGGATATCTTAGTGGCCCAAAGGGGGAAAGCAGTGGGGCGAGGGGAACCCAGGCGGTGTGGGGCGGGGGGGGGGGGAACCTTCCGAGGATGCCGGATTTTCCCTTTGGGGAGTTCGCCCGTCGGGCCTGCTGAGCCAGGAAGGAGCCAGGGCTGGCAAGCCAAGGGGGTTGGTGATGGGAGGTCTCCCGGCGGCTCCCCTTCTCTAAGCCCGGTGTCGTCTCTTTTCTCCACCCCCCCCCCCCCTCCGTCCCTCTCAACCTCGCAGCTGCAGAGCAATTTCTTCGCGGGCCTGGATGAGACGTTGTTGCGCGGAGCAGAGGCGCTGGCGGCCGTGGACCTGGTCTCGCAGAAAAGCCACCCCTTCAAGCCCGACGCCACTTACCATACCATGAGCAGCGTCTCCGTCTCCTGCACGCCCACCTCCTCCTCCGTCCACCTGCACCCGGCCTCGATGCTCAGCGGCCACGCGCACCACGCGCCCCCGCACCAGCCGGCCCAGGGCCTGGAAGGCGAGCTCTTGGAACACCTCACCTCGGCCTTGCCGCTGCCCGACGTGGGCGCCGCCTCGGCCCACCCGCACCCTCATCATTCCGCCCACCTGACGGGCCTCAACGGGCTGGGCCACCCGGCGCACGGGCAGCCGCCCCTGGCCATGGGGCCCCACCCGCCGCACGGCCTGGCCTCGCACCCCGCCGTTCTGGCCGGCCCCGAGACGGAGACGGACCCGCGGGAGCTGGAAGCCTTCGCCGAGCGCTTCAAGCAGCGGCGCATCAAGCTGGGCGTGACCCAGGCCGACGTGGGCTCGGCCTTGGCCAACCTCAAGATCCCCGGCGTGGGCTGCCTGAGCCAGAGCACCATCTGCCGCTTCGAGTCGCTGACCCTCTCGCACAACAACATGGTGGCCCTCAAGCCTATCCTGGAAGCCTGGCTGGAGGAAGCCGAGCGCGCCCAGCGCGAGAAGCTGGCCAAGCCCGAGGCTTACTCGACGGGCGACAAGAAGCGCAAACGCACCTCCATCGCGGCGCCCGAGAAGCGCTCGCTCGAGGCCTACTTCGCCGTCCAGCCGCGGCCCTCCTCCGAGAAGATCGCCGCCATCGCCGAGAAACTGGACCTCAAGAAAAACGTGGTGCGGGTCTGGTTCTGCAACCAGAGACAGAAACAGAAGCGCATGAAGTTCTCCGCCGCTTATTAGGGACGCTGCGGACGGGAAAGGAGGGAAGGGGAGCCCGATCGGCCGGCCGGCCAGCCGCTGCCCCACGCCGCGCGAAGGACTCGGGAGGCGCGGCCGGCTTCGGACGGTGAGACGGGGCGCCGCTTTCCCTGCTCGGACCGCCAGGCCCCGAAGTGGAGGCCTGCTTCCTCGGTGGGCGCTTCAGCCATCCAGGACTTTGGGAACCGCCTCTCCCTCCTCCGGCCGAGGTGTGCGCGTCGTGGGGCGAGCGGATAAGAACTGAGTCCCGCGCCAGCGGGGGAAACCAACCAAACCCAACGAAGCAGCAAAAGACATTCTCTCGTTTTCTAAATAAAAGAACATTACGAACAATTAAAAGCGTTACACCGAAGGGAGGGCTCTTCCCTCCCTCCTCCTCCAGGGGGGGACCCTCCCCCTCCTCACGCCTGTACCGTATTCCTGGTGAGTGGCAAAAGTGGGGAGTTCTCCCCCCCTCCCCCGTGCGTTTCTTTTCTTTTCTTTTTGATCGAACAGAAGGGAGGGGAAAACTTTCAGTCCTGGTATCTTAACCCCCATCCCGTGAATTTACAGGGGTGGGGACCACTAGCATCGTTTCTGTATTTAAGATATGCACTTATGTGGGGCGAGAGTGAGTTTTTGACTGCCGTTTAGTACGCGAAGGCCATACACCGACTTCGACCGAATGGCTCTTCCCCCTTTATTTCGGCCGAAGGGGGAAACAAAAGAAGGAAAGAAAGAAAGAAAGAAAGAAAAGAGACGAACTATCCAAAACAGAACAAAAAGGATCTCCGTGACTTCAACCCCGCGCCACCACCCCACACTCCCACCATCCCATCCCGCTCCGGCTTCCCTCCTCCGCATGCTTCGGGTCTCCTCCCTTCTCCCGATCAAAAGACCCCCCTCCTCCTCGCCTGGTTTGCAATAAAGTGTTGTGTTCCTACCTCATCCGTCGAAGCGAGAAAGAAAGGAGAAAGTGACGAGCGAAAGCAAACGGGGCCAAAGAAACCGGCGGGCCAGCGCTGCCGCTGGGGCTGCTTTTCAAACCGGAGCCCTGGCGTTTGTCCGGGGGGAGGGGGGACGTGGGGTGGTGGTGGAAAGAGAGAAATGCTTTGATTTAACTTTAATTTGACATGACACGAAAGAGGTGAATGGCTGTAGAATTTCACTGTAAAAAAAGGAGGGAGGGGGGAGGAAGGAAAGGACCGCGCTTTGACAATCAATTAAACCTCGCGTTCGTGACTCCTGAGCCCGTTTGGAATATCGCTAGATTTTCACGAGGGAGGCGCGCTTGAGTCTCGAGTCACTGGTCTGATCGTCAGAGTCCCAGTTTTTCTTCTCCTGTTTCCTCTTCACTTTCTTTCCTACCCTCTTCCAGTTCCCCCAGGGACCCGTTTCTTAGGGAGGGGAGTGGGGGAGGAGGAGGGGGGTGCTTCTTAATTTGTACGCCTTTAAAAAAAACAACAACGACGAGCACCCTGTTTCGCAAAGTTATTTGCAAAAATAATAATAATTCACAGAGCACTTTCAAAAAAAAAAAAAGATTGCTTTCCCTTCGGTTGCTTTATCTAGGGAGATGTCCTCCGTTTCTTTTATCTTTTCTTTTAAAAAAACGGGGAGGGGGCTGGAGGGGTGGGGGAGCAAGGGAGAGACTCTGCCGTTTGTGGGGGTGTGAGAGGAACGCCTTTTTTGTGTCGGTGTATGCTCCAGAATTTCAAATAAAACATGCACGTTTTACCTCTTCCCCGTTCCACGGCTTTGGCTGAAACCCGGCGAGAAGCGAAACCCTAAGCGAAAAGGGTGGGGGGGGGGGTTGCAATCGAAATTTAAACCCGCTTTCTCTCCCGCCCGCTCCCGGATCTGTAGAGGCGTTTTGTTCCGCGTGTGACTCTGCATTTGTGCGTTTGCGAGGATGAAATGATTCCCATTCGTTTCATTCTTAAGATAAGTTGCGTGGAACCAATGCCGTTCAGAAGGCAACCGATCAAAGATCACCCCGACCCCCCTCCCCATTTCAAGCTCTAAATTCCCACGTTCCTACAACACGATTCGCTTAACCCGATCTAGTGAAGACTTCGTGCCTAAACTTGGCATTAAGATTAGTTGGTTGGGTTGTGTGTGTGTGTTTTTTTTAGCAGATGCACCAATCCAGCGGTTTTGCTGCTACAGTGTGTTGTGAGCACCCAGCAAACATCCGGATTGCATTACCCCGTTGTGTGAACTCCGCCAGTTCCCCAGACCGAATAAAGACTCTCGCTTGGCGGGCTGTTCACAGTTCGCAAATTCCGATCCTCAGCTAGCTAAGCCGGGCTAAAGTTTCGTTTTATTCACAGACCCCGGTCCTAAGTAAGAAGGCCACGTTCAGCTGATAGCAGATGATTAATAATAGCAAAATGATAACGATCATTTCTTAGATGATTTCCCCCGCCCCTCCAAATCCTAAGGATTTTTGTTTTTCTGTTTGGGGTGTATGTGTGTGTGTGTGTGCGTCTGTGATTTGTATTCCTCTTTTGATTCCCGTCTGGGATTCCCCGGCTGCTTCTGCAGCTCCGAGGGCGGGGCGAAGGAGCCCCCGAGACACGAGAAATCAACCAAATATTTCATTACAGGCTGTAGATTGAGTTGTCAATATAACCCTTTGAAGCTGAAAATGCTTTCTATTAAAGTGATTCCTGATCAAAAGTAGACAGGCGGAAAACAGCTCGCGGTGAGAGAGAGGGCGGGGGAGAGGGAGAGGGAGAGGGAGAGGGAGAGGGAGACAGACAAACAGACAGACAGACAGACAGACAGAGAGAGCAGCATCCCACAAACTGGATGGCCCGTCGCACTACAACACCTGTCATCCCCTGCCCGGGCCATCCTGGCTGAGGATCATAGAACTTACACTTGGTCCGGTCTAAATGGGGAAAGTGTCCCCCTCCCCATTTTTGTTCTTTTTTGAGTGGGCGGGAAATATTGGGTCTCATACATCAGAAGGCAGTTTTGTTCAGACTTCATTAGCTGCAAACAGGTGCCCTAATAAAACATTGGAAGCCTTCCTTCTGTGGACTGTGTCCTGGCTGGGTGAGTGTGGCTACACACCATTGCTGCACTTTAAAAAAAAGAGTGTTGGGTCCCTCTTTCGTTTTGCAACCACCTTGTAGTGCAGGCTAGGCTACATCAAAGGGTAGAGCGTGCTCCAATTCCGAATGGAACCATCCACACCGCTGTCGGATTACATGCCTCATCTCATTTCACTCTTGGTCCTAAGATCAGAAAGAACAAACACCCCGAAATTGTTTTAGTGTATGTACGCATGTATTAAATGTATGTAGAGACCCAATCCGCAAGTTATGTGGAAGACGCGAGAGAGGCGGCAGGTCGCTTCTTCTTCACCATTCTAGCAAGAGGAATGTGGAGACTCGGGGAAAGAATCCAGAAATGGAAAAATTGTTCCAATAAAACTCACACATTCTGACACTACAGAGTGTTAACGGATGCAAAGCACGTGGGGGTGCTTTTCTGACTCGATCGCCCCAAGACCCAATGCAGGAGACCATCGTTCCCTTCCAACCAATCGGCAAGCCTTTTTCTCTGGATATTAGGAGCAGCTAGCAAACTTCCAAGAACCGCTACTGTGGATTCCTCTGTGTGTCCTACCAGTGGCTCGTTCTGACCCAAGAGGTCACTTACCTTTCGTTGACTGGAGAGAGAGAAGGGCAGAGTAAGCGAAGACTGCAGAAAGATGGCCAGGAAGCTTCTGGATTCATCAACAGAGCCTCTTTCGGGCACCGTACCAGACTTCGATGAAGATAAGATCTAGGCTGGTTTGCTGGCAGGAAGGAAATTATTGGTGCCCTTCTCACCTGGGAAGCATACTCCTGAGTAGAATAGGACAGGTGATGCTTCTGGCCATTGCCACCTTCAAGAAAATGCCTCGCACATTTGAGCAGGAAAGCAGGAAAATCTAAGACCTCTGATAGCAGGACATGTTTAACTGGTCAAGGTTGGGACAGGGGGAAGCAGGTTTTCCAGCCACCTAAAACACCAGGAAAGTCCCAAAAAGGCTGGGGTTCAAGTACCTTCACAGAGCTGGCAACTGTGTGGTGTGAATCCAACCAACTAGAACTCTCTCCTGCTCTCCAGTTGTTCTTCTCTTTGTGCTGTAGCTTCTAAGTGGGATTGTAAACTTCTCTAAGAGTTGCAGGTGGTATTCATAAAACACGTGTTACTTGATGACTGCATGAATCCATCTTTCTCGTGTGGTACAATTAATTAACCGAGGCTAGCCAAATGGGCTGGAGTTGCACAGGACGCTTAGCATCCACACAACCTTACTTGTGATCGGGAATAAAGCTCAAAACATCCAGAAGGTTTGAAAGGTTTTAACTGACCTGTGGAAGCAAGCTGGAAGCTGGTGTCTCAGAGTCCATCACACCCAACCCTCTGCCTTGAAAGTAGGTTGGAGCTACAGTGCAGCCCCTAAGAAGGTTGGATCTGAGATGGGTGGCTTTCAGGTCTTGACTCCAAGAAGAAGACAGCCAGGGCAACCAATCTGCCCCACTGCCCAATCGTGCCCAGTGTAGTGTCCAGTGTGCAAGACTGCCCAGTCTTGCCAACTTGAAGACCTGACTGGGGATTCTGGAAGTTGAAGTCCACAAGTCTTAAGGTTGCCAAGGTTGGGCACCTCTGGGGTAGATTGCTTGGTGTCATCTCTAGTTATTATTTGGAGATGGACATGTCCACCCATCAGCCTCTCAAAAAGTAGTAAAAAAAAAACCCCACAGCTGCCAGAAGTTCATATATGTGAAAAGTAGGCAGATCTTAGGATCCATTTCCAGGCACCCCTCCACACATCCCTACTTTGCAGGATACGTTTCTGTTTCTCTTAAGTGTAAAGGTCACCTCCTTATTCACCCCCGTTTGGCTAGGAAAGTGTATGTGTGGAAGAGACCGCGCCTGCATCCCTAATCAGAAGGTACCCATAGGGAGCAACAACAGCAGAGTTTGCCTTTCATTAGTTGGTCTGCTGTGGTTCAATAGGGCCACAATCTTGGACACCCTCCAAGATTGGGCTAGTGGGAGGGAGAAGGATCTTGGACACTCTTCCTTTGGGCTGGAGTGAGGAAGAGATGAATCTCTGTATCAGTGAGATCCTGGTTGTAAACTTATGCCATGGAAAATGCATGAAGGTTCTCTAGTAAATGAACTGATTTGAGCCACGGAAGTCTCCGTGCTAAGTTTTTTTTAAAGGCAATCATAAAAGGGACCAGAGCCAATGGGAACTAGCCAGGAATCTGCTTTCGATCCATGTGAAATATTTAAGACCTGCAAAATTCTGGATGGAAGGGGGAAACTGGACCATCAGTTCCTTAATGTGTTGCCTTGTTTAATTAGGACTTGGTAATGGAATAAAATAATACTTTAAAATAATCAGAGAGGGGCAACAAAAGAATGCCTTGTCTTGGATTTGTTTTCACCGGCAGTGGGTTCTTCTCTGAATTTCTTAGCAATCTCCCCCAAATATGGTTTCTCCCCACCCAAAGAATCTCTCTTAAGCAATCTCCTATAATAGAAACATTGAATTAACTGGGACATAACTTTCAGGTTTAAAAAAGGCACATCTAGAGGATGAAATAATATCAAACCAGGCTTCTGCAAATATTCACAATTTGTGTCTTTAAAAAAAAAACCAATTTAGCACGCTTTGTATTAAGAGGGCTTCCCACCTCTCCTATCCAGCTCTGCCTAACAATTACTCCTTCCTTAAAATGCCAGGGGAATCTTTTGAAAAAGGACAATCAGGGAAATGTTTTTTAAAAAATCTTGCAACTAAAGCATCCAGGTTTACCTTTATCTGTTCCCTTCTTTCCTTTGGTGGAAAGATATGGAGGTTTTGAGAGTGACTGTGGACGATCTGAAGGCATTTTCAGATCTACCAAGATGATTGGGGGACTGCAGACTAAAACATATGAAGAACGTTTGCAGGAACTGGGAATATCTAGTCTAGGGAAAAGAAAGACTAGGGGTGATATGATAGCTGTGTTCCAATATCTGAGGGGCTGCCAGCAAGAAGGGGGGGGGGGTCAACCTATTTTCCAGAAGGCAAAAGATGAAACAAAGGATGAAAAACTAACCAAGGAGAGAAACAACTTAGAACAAGGGAGAAATTTCCTGACAGGTTAGAACAATTAACCAACGGGATGACTTGCCTTCAGAAGTTGTGGGTGCTCCAAAAATGAAAGTTTTTAAAGAGATTGGTCTGGAATAGTATAGAGGGTCTCCTGCTTGAGCGGGGGGCTGGACTAGAAGACCTCCACGGTCCTTTCCAACTCTGTTATTACCTAATAAGCATCAAGTATTAAAAGGAGATTATACTGCACGGAACACAGAAGCAGCTGTAAACTGACACCAAGAACTTTTCTTGTTCCAGCGGGGCACCCAATTTGCTTTTAGGATTCCCTGTCCCATCACCCACTAATCCAAAATGCTCTCGCATGAAAAGCAGCCCCCATCAGCCACTTCCGAGAGTTTTCCTTACAGTATTTCATAAGCTAATTGTTGGGGGGAAGGAAAAAAGAGTTGTTGGAAGTTTGCTTTGAGCAAAAGCACTTTTGGATCTACTGGGGTTCACTCAGGGGCTTGTCCTGATCCCGTCGTCCTGGCTTTCTTCAGATCAAGCAGGAAGAAATTGCATCTATTTTAAAAAACCTAATGGTTTCTTCTGAATGCTCACCTGGAATTGACTTGCTCTCCCTACGCGTGGAAAGAAATTAGCAACAAGAAAATATATCCAGGGGTGTTATTTTCCAGCTACTCTGGAGGTTTAGGGCTGGTGGGTGGGCACGACTACGCCCCTTTTTATTTTGAACTTTTTCGTAGCCTCACCTGGCAGACTAAAGAGTCCTTCAATGTCTTTTGCAGGGTTGAAATTTCTAGGGTGAGCTAATAGATGAGGCTTGTCCAAGCAACGGGCAAACAAAATAAATAAATAGGGAAACAAATGAAGAGGACTGTGAGGTTGATAGGTGAGGCACAAACCCCTGGGGGAATTGCAAATGTACCCCCCCTGCCCTGCCCAGAAATGGAAGGTGCAGAGCAAAGTCCTGCCATCCAGCCCAAACACGCTGGGAAACAGTATAAAAATCATAACAAACAATCAGTAAATAAAAAGAGCCCTTCAGAAGCAGATCAAAGGAAAGCTTTCCCCAATGGGGTGCCCCTCCTTCTCCATCCCCCATGTGTCCAGCAGGGACCCCCGTTACTCATGTCAGAAACCAAGCATGCTGGTTGCGGTGATGGGATTTGGGATCCTGAACGGAGCCTCCTTGGGACCAACGACTCCCTGAGGGCTGTTGTTAGGATCCCGCTGTGGAAGTCCTGGGCAGAGAAAGGAAGCCCCTGTTCCTTGTTTCCATTGCCTTTTCCCTTCTCCCCTTCCCCCTCGCCCCGTTTCTATTTTTGTTGGTCTTAAATATACTTGTTCGTTGAAATCTGCATGGCTCAGTCACGTGAGTGGACCTAGCCTCCCCGTCCTCCTTTAAGTCCTGCGCTACTTCTACTGGCTGCAAATTCCTTGAATTTCCTTGGAGGGATGTGCTGTGTGTGTGTGTGTGTGTGTGTGTGTGTGTGTGAGAGAGAGAGAGAGAGAGAGAGAGAGAGAGAGAGAGAGAGAGAGAGAGAGAGAGAGAGAGAGAGAGAGAGAGAGAGAGAGAGAGAGAGAGAGATTAAGTTCTTCAAAACATATATCACCTAAGCAAAGAACAAAGAAGGGGTCCCTGAATCCTAGGAATAAATGCTAGGAATTAACAGTCTTGGGAAGGGAAAAAAGCAATTTTACTAAAAGAAAATGAAAAAGAAAAAAAGAATGATGAAGAAAAAGAAAAGAAAAGAAAAAGAAAAAAATATTGAACAGAAAATAAAAACAAAGAGGAACAAAAACAGTTGTTTTAAATAAATGGTTCCTATAAAAAGAGAAATGAATATTTTGGTCGCTCTACAAAAGGCTTACTTTACAAAGTAAGTAAGTTATGGAAAGTTTTTGGAAAATAAGAGTCTTAAAATGTGTCTGGTCCAATTTATTCCTGCAGCTTTCCAGAAGAAAAATTGGAATCTCTTTCTTTGTCAAACTTTAAGAGAGCCTTTAATATGCTTGAAATGATTGATGATGATGATGATGATGATGATGATGATGTTTTTAAAAACTCCACTGTCTCCCCTCTGTTGAATTTCTAAATTACTGTCAACTGCTTGAAGCAATCCTCTGTACCAGAAAGAGAGAAGAAGAGGAATAAATGTATACAATGTGGCAATATTACCTTTGCTGAGAATTTGGTATTTCTTTTTTAAGAAAAGAAAGCAATCAATTAGACAGTAATGTGATCACCGCTCTAGGTGATGTGCAGTCAAAACTATTGCTGAGGATTCCTCTCCAGTGTGGACTTCAAGCTAGCATCGGATAACAGAAGTTTCTGCCTCTAGTTATTACTAGAGAAATCTCCTTATCGATTCCTCTGGAGACCGGAAATTTGAGCTAACAGCTGCTTGTTTTTTTTTCTCTTATGCAAAAGTTGGTTTCTTTGGGATTTAGATTCTGCAGTTCCCAACGGGCTTTGAATTCATCTTCCAGAGAAGAGGATCTACTTAATTCTGGGAGACAATTTTTTGTTGCTTTGGATAAATTTTAGAAACAAATTCGGGGTTTCTTACGGAGCTTGACCACCAAGTCGCTTTATAGGAGAGACGGGCAGGGAGAGAGATTTTATCAATCAATCAATCAATCAAGAAGCTTTACCTAATTTTGGCAGAAAAGAGGCTGGGAAGATCTGCAGCGGAAAAAGATGGGCAGTGAAACGCAGCTTTCCCTCATGAATAAAACCTCAGTCCTGATAACAGTATTTAAAAATTACATTTATTTTGAAAAAGCTTACTCCTATATCAACTTAGCTTACAACAATAACGGTAGAATGTCAACATTTTCTTCTATTTGTAATAGGACTTTAAAAAAAAACCCTATTCAAATTTCCTATTCGGTTCATTCATTCATTCATTCCAGAATAAATCAAAACATTTAATAACCTCCTTTCTTTTATTCTGGAACACAGCAGAAGCTTCTTACATGTTGATAGGCTGTGCCACCTTCCTAAATAGTTCAAAACAATTTTGATTTGAGAAAGAGAAAGAGGGGAAGATGGAACATTCCTTCTAGGACAGCTATAAAAACGTTGTGGGAATCGTTTGGATGACAGTGGCACAAATTAGCCCCTAACATAGCACCATTGAGTCCCCATTGCTTAATTTGTTTTAACAAAATAAATAAATCAGAAGGTTTCAAAGAACGTTTTTAAGGGACAGAATTCTGCTGGTTGGTGGGCAGAGCAGAACTCAAACTTCCAAGCCGTGGAAATCAACGGTTTTTATTCACTTGGCCAAAAGGTTGGTGGCTTTTTTGCTCACTTCCCGGACTGCTGCCTGCCCCCCGCCCCCCCGCCCCCCCGCCCTTCGATCTCTTTTCTGTTCCAAGCCTTCTTCTTGGCCTCGATTGACAACGCACGGGGCTTCCTTGGCGCTTGGCATTCTGCCTGGGGACCACATTAAATCTTCTCTCCCAGGCATTAGGCAAAGAGAATGGGCTGGACAGTGACTTTCTGCATGAATGAGAGGCTTTTGGAGTGTGTATGGGGGGGGGGGAGGGATAATCAGCTCTCCATCACTCCTGTGGCTTCCTTTAATGATCCTCCTCCCCTCGGACTGTTGTTTTCAGGACCCCGGACAGCGCACAGAGCCCTCCAAATACAAGGAAGCGCTTTATGGAGGAACTGGGGACGCGGCGGGAGCTCTCCAGGGTGCTGAAACAACTCCTGGCAGCAGGACGGAGAAGATTCTCTCTCTCTCTCCTCTCCTCTCTCTCCCACTCCCTCCCTCCCTCCTTCCCTCCCTCCCTCCCTCCTTCCCTCCCTCCCTCCCTCCCTCCCCCCTCCCTTCGTCTTCCCATTTCCATCCAATCTCCATTGGAAACTCTCCGGCAGATCCTGGACAGGACGCTACATGCAGCTTTCAGCTCCCTTCAGCTCAGCTGCCTTCTGCTATGTTCTTTAGTCGGAGCCCTGTTTTTTTTTTCCATGCCACGAAATACGCATTTTCATAAATAGACCTTGGCCAAGTGCTGGGTATGAAAATTTAATGAAGTCTGGATGTTGAGTGCTGCCTGGGGGGCCTTTGAGAATCATTTCAGTGCAACATTAGCAGGGCCCCTTCTCCTGCTCCCCCTTCCTCCCCGTCGTTGCTCTTTCCAAGAGACATCAAACCCTCCATGGCTGAAGACAGGACACGCACCCGGACTGGTTAGATCCCTTTCTTTACAGAGCAGGACATAGGTGTGTGTGTGTGTGTGTGTGTGTGTGTGTTAGCAGCAACTCCCCCACCCGTAAAAAGAGCCTTTCTAAAGCCTGCCTTAGGAGGAAGGGCAAAAAGTGGAGGGATTGGGCAAGCATGAGCAAAGCCACAGGTGCCTCTCCCACTCCTGTCCTAGTATTAAAAGTTTTAAATGTGCACGATGCAATATTTATCACCTGAGATAATAAAAAGGCGAGCCAGTATTTCCTCATTGCAAAATTCAAACAGCTTTAAGCAAAAATGCTTCTCCTGAGGAATCGATCTGGGCTGGGAGGATTGTTTCAGGAGGAAGCACTTCCCCAAATTGCAGGATCGTTTTGTTGTCTGTCTTGTTTCTTTTCTTTTTTCTTTTGTGAGGAATATTTATCTGAGAGCATCTTTGGAAGGCCATAAAATCAGCCCTCTCCTCTTAAGGTGTGGCTGGAGCAGGTAAGGGCTGTTTTCCTTTAAAAGGGAGGAGGCCTTCAGGGGGGCAAGAGAGCCAGGAATTAAAGGGGAGTTATGAGAAAAGTGAAAACCTTTGGGAGATTATGCAAGCCATTGTCTTTTATGTCAGAACAAAAGTCAACATCCTTCAACAATCAACTTTGCATTCATGGGTTAATGTTTGGACCAGGATAAGACAGAACAACTCTTAATCTGAATAACTCAATCAAATGCTAGGGGCAAGCAACAAGGGTTGGTTTGCACAGTTAAGAAAGGCAACTAAAGGGTTACTTGCTAATTTATTATAAATACCAGCCTTCCAGCTAACTTACCTCCTCTGCAGTCAGCTTTAACTTTCAGGTCAGCTGCTTATCTAGACAACTGGCTGCATGGAATACAGTGGCAGATTTGATTTGTTGTGTTGTGGTTTGGCTTTAAGTGGAGGAGCTGTCGGGATTTCCCGTGGATGTTGGTTATGAATTTGGCAAGCTCAATTCACAGATATTCCTCAAAAATCCTGTCCTTCAGGGAAGGTGAAAACTTTCCTCTTCTGGTTGAGAACTCTGACTAACAGTCATTTCCTATACATAACATTTAGTAGGAAGTAAATCATTAGTAGACCGCAATCCCATATGGCCTCGGAGGAAGTTCATTGAATTGAACGACTCTTATTTCTCAGTAGATATGTTTAGAGTGCATCTGGTGGAGAGCTTAAAGTGAGTTCCTTCACTCTTAACGGTGCCCAAGACTGCAGATGTTTCAATACAGCATTCTGTCAACCGTTCCTCCCTACGTCCCATAAATGTTGCCCTTAGCAGCTGTTCGTTGAGGTGCATTGCTGAACCCAAGGTTACTCTGAGCTGTTAGGATTAGCCCCTGACCCATTAAAAAAGCCCATTTAAGGAGAAGCCACAGTCCCACAATCTTATGGTGGGGATGACTTTGGTGGCAAATCATTCTGCTTGCTCTTCCTTCTGTTTCATCATTCAGTTCTGGATTTGCTGTTGAAATCCTATTCTTTGAAGGATTGCACTAGTAGGAAGGCTGCTTTGACAGCCAAGGAAAAACATATGTGTATATTTGTGTGTCCATAGAGGGTGTGTGTGTGTCTGTGTCTGTGTCTGTGTGTCTGTGTGTGCATGGAGGAAGGGAGAAAGTGGAGGAAGAATATAGCTGTCCCCACACCACTCTTTCTGATGTATCTATGCACACATATCAAATGACCTGAGCAGGTTCAAGTTACTACTTTGCTTCCTTAAACTAGCATTTCACAAATAGCGACTTTCAAAATGCATTGGATTATGAATATCATCCCTCCCCGGATACCCCATGGTGGAGCTTCAACTGATGGGATCTGTAGTCCATCACATCTAATGAATGTCAAGTTAAGGAAATCTGTCCCAATATACAATGTATATATAAGTGTACATTTTAATAACAATAATGCTTAGGTCCTTGGTGAGGACCTGAAGTGTTAAGTTCCCATCAGTCTTAGACTGAACTTAACTGCTTCTTACTCTCTCATAATAAATGAAAAATTGGTGGGAACATAGAGTTGAAAAAGTAGTTGAAAATGTTACAATGTTGTGAGATTTCTGAATAGAAACTGATAAAGTCTTGGCTCATAACACATCAAAATATAACTGGTTGAAAAGAAGAAGGAGTGGATAATGGAACTAACATCTAAACTTCTTTGTCTTTTGCTCAAGGGGTGGGGGAGTTGGGAATCTTGGAAATCCAGACTATGTTCCACCATTGTTGAGCCGAGAGAGAATGAATAGCCTCAAAATCACTCATTCAGTTTCCGTGGCTGAGAATGGATTTGAACCAGGATCTATTTGTGCTGGTCAAAACTTTACACTGCCTCTTCAGTCTTGAGCAGGGCTTCATGTCATGTAAGTGTGAGTTATCAAGGTAGCTTTATTACAGAGCCAAAGAACCAGAAGCATGGAATTATGAAGGTATTCAGCAGTGGTACAGCTAATTTCCATCCTAGAGTTGTGGGCCTTTCATTAATAGAATAATAATAATAATAATAATCCATCAAAGATCCAGATTTGCCTATCCCAGGTCCTTGGTAAGGACTCGATAGGTAGACAAAAATGCTAAACCCATACTGAACATCTGGCTGTGTGCGATGAGCAATAATAATAACAGCAGCAGCAGCAGCAGCAACAACAACAATAATAATCCAGGCAACCATTTATATGAGGTCTGAAGAGAATTCCTGCTCAGGACATATATTTTTATGATTCTATAATTCTAGGTGCCCCAGTGACACAGTGGTTAGAAAACAGTAGGCTTGCAGGCTGCCCACAGTTTGGAATTTGATCCTGTTATGGCTCAAGGTTGACTTAGCCTTCCATCCTTCCATAAAAGGAGGACCCACATTGTTGGTGGCCATATGCTGACTCTGTAAACTGGTCAGAGAGCACCATAAAGCACCTTGGAGTGATACATAAGCCTAAGTGCTATTGCTATAGCTAGTTAAGTCTGTCTGTCTGTTTGTCTGTCTATTTATCTCTATCTATTTATTATCTATCTATCTATCTATCTATCTATCTATCTATCTATCTATCTATCTATCTATCTATCTCTATCTATCTATCTATCTATCTATCTATCTATCTATCTATCTATCTATCTATCATCTATCTATCTATCTATCTATCTATCTATCTATCTATCTATCTATCTATCTAGTCTCTCTTTCTCTCATATCTATCTATCATCATCATCTTATATCTGCCTGTCATCTATCTATCTACCTATCCCACCTACCTACCTACCTACCTACCTACCTACCTACCTATCTACCAGCTATCTATCATCTGTCTCAGTGGTGGGTTCCAGGCAGTATGCCCCAGTACATGTGTACCGGTGCCTGCCAGAAGCAGCAACCACTATACCAGAACAGTGTTTTGGAGGGCCCACCCTCGTTCCTTATCTGTATTTGAAGGAAACAGGCCATTTGTGCATGCATGCGCAGCATACAGCGCCTGTGCAACACTCCGCCAAGCAGCTGGAGCTTCGCAGGTGGTGGGTGTGCATGAGTGCGCAGCGCATGCTCATGGTGGGCACCCAGCCCCGATGCAGCGTACCGGTTGTGACAGGCTCTGGAATGCACCACTGATCTGTCTGTCTAACTGTCCATTTATCTTTTGTTTATTTTCCTGTCCCATACCCTTCCTCTTTCAAGAATTGGAATTCTTAGCTGGGGATTCCTAGGTAATGCCAAGGCTGTGGGTCCAATTGCAAAGTCAAAACTACACACACACACTGGAACAAACCATGGGGCCTTTTCTATGATGCTGCCAAGAAAGCCACCTAGTTGCAATCACTAGGAGTCCACTGTAACTTGAGAATGTCTCTGCTTTTTTTTTTAACCTAGCTAGAAAAGATGAATTGCTTTCTTTCTGCCTTTGTCCCAATGAGCCCTTGTGCCAGGGAAAGTAATCAGTCTAAAAGGGATGAAAGAGGATAGCCCTCTGCTAGACTTGAAAATGCTTAAGTTCCGCTTGTTCTCAAGCTGGCTCCATCATAGAGATGCCATTAAGTCAGGTGGGAGATGCTGGGATTAAAGAAAGGTGGAAGAATCCTTGGATAGGTACTATGTCCTATTAAGCTTATATGGTGTGCTGCTATTAGAATAGAATAGAATAGAATAGAATAGAATGAAATTGAACGGAATGACACAGCATGGCATGGCACAGCCCAGGATATGATATGATAGGATAGGATAGGATAGGATAGGATAGGATAGAATACAATAGAATAGAATAGAATAGAATGAAATTGAACGGAATGACACGGCATGGCATGGCACAACCCAGGATATGATATGATAGGATAGGATAGGATAGGATAGGATAGAATAGAATGAAATTGAACGGAATGACACGGCATGGCATGGCACAGCCCAGGATATGATATGATATGATAGGATAGGATAGGATAGGATAGGATAGG
The DNA here is from genome assembly GCF_051295495.1 of Thamnophis sirtalis. Classification (NCBI taxonomy): domain Eukaryota; kingdom Metazoa; phylum Chordata; class Lepidosauria; order Squamata; family Natricidae; genus Thamnophis; species Thamnophis sirtalis. Next base: position 45,851,512 of record NW_028261393.1, on the reverse strand, counting down.
ATAGGATAGGATAGGATAGGATAGGATAGGATAGGATAGAATAGAATAGAATAGAATAGAATAGAATAGAATAGAATAGAATAGAATAGAATGAAATTGAACGGAATGGCACGGCATGGCACAGCACAGCACAGCACAGGATATGATAGGATAGGATAGGATAGAATAGAATAGAATAGAATAGAATAGAATAGAATAGAATTCTTTATTGGCCAAGTGTGATTGGACACACAAGGAATTTGTCTTTGGTTTATATGCTCTCAGTGTACATAAGGAGAATAATATACATTCATCAGGAATACAAAGATACAACATCAATCAAGAATAAAAAGATAGTCAAGGTTCCTAATAAGCTATCAAATAAAAACAATATAAATTGAAAGATACAAGCAACATGGTTATAGTAATAAGTTGGAAGAGAGAGATACTAGGAAGGAAGAGAAGAATAATAGTAATACAGTCTTAGTAAATTATTTGACAGTGTTGTGGGAAGTAGTTGTTAAGCAGAGTGATGAAGCAAATGTTTAAAAACTGTATCTACTCTCAAGTTATTAAGAAAGCTCCAGGCTTTCTAAAGTGTTTAACAAGAGTTTTAGAAGTGAGAGGCATCTTTCAAATAAGGGGCAATGTTTGGGGTGTTAACTCTTATTGCAATGCTTTTATTGAAACAGCATAACAGAGATCTGGAACCTGTGGCCCTCCAGACATTGCTAAAACACAATGCCCTGCATTGTCCATTTTGTTGCTGAGATTTGTAACTTGACAGCCCCAGAAGCCGCAAGATCTCCAGCCCTTCGACAAAAGAAAGAACAGGTCCTGGAATCCTGGCTAGAGAGGCTTCTTGAGAACGGCACTCCAGCGAAGAGTCAATCCTGCTGAAAGGTCTTGTCGTAGGCTAGGTGTTTGGGCTGAGTTTCAAAAGGTTGCATTTTGAGCAAGGCATGGCCTCAAAGACAGCGATGGTCCATTGTAGGGGAAATCAATCCTTGCAAAGTATCTTCTGATAAAAGCATCATTATGGCTTGGAGGAATAAAAGGATATCTGTGAGTCAAGACTTCCAATCATTGGACTTACTTGGACTTAATCTTCATAAACGTCAACGTCCACAAGGCAGTGACCGTTGCATTGTGAAGGCCAAAGGCAGAACGTCACGGATTACAGAGTTGTTTATCCATGTGTTGTCCTGCCATTGGATTTTCAGCTTGTTTCACGGTTCCGTCGCCACGGGAACCAACACTCCCCATTTATCCGGGCTTGTGACCGGCTATGGTTTCCCACAGGCTGGGTTCTTCCAATCATTGACCTACACAACAGTTCAAGGGGTATTAGATCTTGAGTTACTGCTGCCTTCTATAAAGCATCACTCTTCTAAACATCTGGATGGTGCTTTCCTCCTGGTTTTTAGGAAACCCATTAAAACAGGGCTATTTGCTCCAGGCATCAGGGCTGGTGGTACATGGCCTGTTCTTCTAGCAACCTAAGCCATCTTATCCTTGGTGGTTTTTGAAATAATTAGACTTCCTGTAGTATACATTGCTATACCAAGTGCAGGCAATTATTTTTTAATGAATTGCGGTTGCTGCTATTTTATTGCAATGTGCACTGTATGTTTCCAACCTAATTTATGATGATTGGGATGTCCGTGGTTCATAGGTGGCTTCAGTTGGAGATACTTATAAACCCCGTAAAATGAATGAATGAAGGTAAAGAGTGACTCAGTTCTTATGGGAAATGTTTGGGCCTCACCAGGCTACAGTCAACGGTTCCTTGGAAGTATTTCTGGTGCTCTCAGAGGACCATCCAAACTGAAGTTTTGGTAAGGCCACACTTGGAATACTGCATCCAGTTTTGGTCGCCATAATGTAAAAAAGATGCTGAGACTCTCGAAAGAGTGCAGAGAAGAGCAACAAAGATGATTAGGGGACTGGAGGCTAAAATATATGAAGAACGGTTGCAGGAACTGGGTATGCCTAGTTTGATGAAAAGAAGGACCAGGGGAGACATGATAGCAGTCTTCCAATATCTCAGGGGCTGCCACAAAGAAGAGGGAGTCCAGCTATTTCCAAAGCACTTGAAGGCAGGACAAGAAGCAATGGATGGAGACTAATCAAGGAGAGAAGCAACTTAGAACTAAAGAGAAATTTCCCGACAGTGATAACAATGAATCAGTGGAAAAACTTGTGAATGCTCCAACACTGGAAGTTTTTAAGAAGAGATTGGATAACTATTTGTCTGAAGGGATGTAGGGCTTCCTGCCTAAGCAAGGGGTTAGACCCCAAGGTCGCTCCCAACCCTGTTATTCTATACAAGTCTATACAAGTGTGCAAACTGCGACTCTAAAGTTGCAGGTGGCTTTCACAAAACATGAAGCAAAGTTGCTCCAATAGTTCATAACAATTTGTCATGTTAGAAGGGAGAAAAACAGTGACTGGTGAGTTAGGAAATTGAATCTTCTTTTATTTATCTTCTTAAAGGGGAAATAAAATCAGGCCTTGTTTTCCATCTGGTTCTACCAATTGCTTTTGAGGGCAAGTCCTCAACCACCTTTGCAATGGCTGACTTTCCAAGTTACTTAGAGCCGGGTAGGGGTTAGCATAAAAAGCACAGAACTTGAGACCTTCAGATGTAACTTGAAGGCTTCTCTTCAAGTTGCTACAATGGAGAATTTATGAAATACCTGAATGGCACTTGATTCAACTTGACTCAAGTCAACTTGGCTCAAGTCAACTTGACTCAAGCTTTCCTTCTAGCCTTAGCTGTTTCTTTGCCCGTCCTCTGCTCCATCTGTTGCAAAAGCTCCACCTGAAGCATAGAACAGTTTCTGAAATGATGTGGGTAGGTTGGAATGCTTTTCTTCTAAGACAGAAAACCAGCTTAAAATCCAACCCAGTAGATCTTTCCGGCTTTGCGTTTCTCTATATACATCTTGCTAGGCCCTGGACTTCAAAGCAAGAGAATCCAGTGCTGAACTTTCTTAGAGAACAGGATCATCCACAGCTACTTGTCTCGATGATAGATGTGCCTTCAAGCATAGGGGGAATCCACTTTTATTTATTAGAGGCATGAAAATAAGAATGGGAGGGCAGGGCTGACTGGATTTCCAACCTGTGGGATACTCAGAGGGTAGCAATAGCAATAGCAATAGCAGTTAGACTTATATACCGCTTCATAGGGCTTTCAGCCCTCTCTAAGCAGTTTACAGAGTCAGCATATCGCCCCCACAGCCTGGGTCCTCATTTCACCCACCTTGGAAGGATGGAAGGCTGAGTCAACCTTGAGCCAGTGAGATTAGAACCGCTGAACTGCAGATAACAGTCAGCTGAAGTGGCCTGCAGTACTGCACCCTAACCACTGCGCCACCTTGGCTCATTAATGAATGAGCCGAGGTAGTGTTACTGTTGTAACTGTGTCCATCTCCCTTGCTGCTGGTTATTCTCTTTCCTTCCACTTTTTCCAGCTTTAGGGCTTTCCCAAGACAGCTAAATCCTCACAATAGAATAGAAATAAAGCAGAATAGAGCAGAGTAGAGCAGAATAGAGTAGAGTAGAGTTGAATAGAGTTGAATAGTGTAGAGTGAATAGAATAGAATAGAATAGAATAGAATTGAATTGAATTCTTTATTGGCCAAGTGTGATTGGCCCCAAAGGAATTTGTCTTTGGTGCATAAACTCTCAGTGTACATAAAAAATACATTCATCAAGAATCATAAAATACAACACTTAGTGATAATCATAGGATACTAAATAAACAATCAAATTATGCTAGGAAACTAAATAAAACAATAAAAATCATAAAGATACAAGCAACAGGTTACAGTCATAAGTGGAAGGATGAGAAAAATAGCAATAGCACTTATATGCCGCTTCACAGTGCTTTCCAGCCCTCTCTAAGCAGTTTACAGAGTCAGCCTCTTGCCCCCAACAATCTGGCTTCTCATTTTACCAACCTCAGAAGGATGGAAGGCTGAGTCAACCTTGAACCTGGTGAGATTTGAACTTGCAGGCAGCCAGCAGTCAGCAGAAGTAGCCTGCAGTACTGCACACTGAATGATAGTAATACGGCCTTAGTAAATAGTTTGACAGTGTTGTGGGAATTAGTTGTTTAGCAGAGTGATGGCATTGGGGGAAAAACTGTCCTTGTGTCTAGTTGTTCTGGTGTGCAGTGCTCTATAGTGTTGTTTTGAGGGTAGGAGTTGAAATAATTTATGCCCAGGATGTGAGGGTAAATATGTCCAAAGTAGAATCATTTGAGCTTGGTCATTTGTGTCTTTGGTGGCAACTTTGGATTGATTTGTTCGAATGTCTCTTGATTTGTTTCCTTGACTGTCTTCAACATGCTTGAGAACCTTCTCCAATCCCCGAGGTTAAAAAAGTGAAGAAGTTTCAATATCTTCCTATCTTGCTTCTTTTAAAGAAATCTTAAATATGGAAGGGGAGACCACAATTCATTTCATATCCACTTAGCTAAACTGAAATTGTTCTGGCCCACTCCCTTGTCTTCCATATGTCATCCCTGATTTACTATCCAAAGGCCAGACAAAAATAATTCTCTAATCTTGACCTTATTAGCTGCTCCTAACACATTTGCTGCTCCTCTTGTATGAATAATGCACAAGATTCTAATAAATAGGGGAAAAAAACCAAGAGATTTTGGCCACTTTCTTTTGAAGTATTGCATGATGTCACAAGGCAATGATTGTTTGGCCGATTGGAATGACTTCTTATCAACATAGAAACTCCTGAAACTTCTACACTTTTCTACATCAGGGGAAGCAATTAATATACAGTATGTGGCAGATTCTGAGCGTTTAAGTTGGTTGCTGAAATATAACAAACGGATCGTTTTGTTGACCGAAACCAACAATTTCTCTGCGTAGATAACTGCTGATGGCTTTATTCATAATTTCCATTGGATTTTTAAAGTTGGTGGAAGGTGAAATGCATCGGCTGGGCCTCGGAGGTTTATGGCAAAAGAAACTGATATTTGTGTTACGTCTTGAAGCTGAGGCCAGAGTGCCATCTGTTGGACATGTGGTTCTCCTAGATTTGAGGCATTGATCAAGGGGGTGAAATATGATGGGGAGGAGGAGGGCAAGTCCCATTAGCCAGATGTTGCTGATTTTATATCAGGTTTATTGCTTGAAAGGACTGCTACATGAATTTAAAAAAAGAACACTCCCATTTTTTTTAAAAAAACCAGACCAGCAATCTTAGCCCTGCCCATTATATAATCAAGATAATTAGGGGACTGGAGGCTAAAATCTACAATGAACAGTTGCAGGAACTGGGCATGGCTAGTCTAGTGAAGAGAAGGACCAGGGGAGACATGATAGCAGCCTTCCAATATTTGAGGGGCTGCCACAGAGAGGAGGGAGTCAAGCTATTTTCCAAAGCACTTGAAGGCCAGACAAGGAATAATGGATGGAAACCGAACAAGGAGAGATTCAACCTAAAAATAAGGAGAAATTTTCTAACAGTGAGAGCAATCAACCAATGCAACAGAAGTTGCCTTCAGAAGTTGTAGGAGCTTCATCACCGGAGGCTTTCAAGAAGAGACTGGACTGCCATCTGTCAGAAATGGTATAGGGTCTCCTGCTTGGGTAGGGGGTTGGACTAGATGACCTACAAGGTCCCTTCCAACTCTATTGATCTATTAATATAACCCCAGAGGTGAAAAAGGGGGTTGGAGAGGAGGAAGAATTAAAATAGCAGTTCCCAGAGAAATAAGGATGCATTTTCCTTGTTTGTAGACTATTAAGCCCAGGGGTGGATTGTTACTGCCGGTTCGGTGTGCAATTTTTTTTGCATTAAACGTTCTTTAGGCATGCTAACAGTGCAACAGAAAAAGCCTCTAGAACAGCAGCCCCCAACCTTTCCATGGACATAGCTTTTTTCCATGGGCCGGAGGTGCATTTGGAATTGGTCTGCAGAGATCATAAGACCACGGAGGTCTTAGTGCTTCAGATTGTGCAGTGTGTTCTACAGCGTAGATTCTACCATGCTTCCCTCCCCCCTCACACCCCTGCTGGACCTTTGGGTGTTTGCCACAAGATAATAGCGGTCATTAATTCCATGTGCAAACTGGCCATTGAACCGTGGCATCAGCCGAGTCGCCGAGGCTGCGTATCGCAAAGCAACCGACGGCGTATCTCCTTCAAACTCCTCTCTTGCTCCTCATTCATCATGTTTGTGGTCTTCTCTGCTTGCTACCTGCTTGAAATATTAACTTGTGGGAGCCCCCGTGCCAGTCAGGGGGTTCCGCTCCACCCTGTACGTGCTTGTGCTTTGTTCACCAGGGTTCACGGCCCGAATTGGCTGCCTCACCGCCCGTCTTTTCCCAAAAGTGCTGAGCGTAATGTATCAAGGAGATGGTTGATTGGACTACAAGGCTTGGCTAGCAGCTTTGCCTGGGCATGAGGGCGCCAGCTCAGGAGAATAATAGGGGCAGCTTTGGGCAGTCTCAAGAGGTTGGCTGGTGGAGAGGAGAGCCAGCCAATTTTGCTCTACCTTAGGATCTTTTGGATTCTGGTGGTTATCCCACTCCTGTCTAATGGTATAGTTGGCCTTGCCAACCTAAGCGAGTGGGAACACCTTTGGCCCCAAGCAACCCTTCCTTTGAGCACCCTTGGCTCTGGCTCAACATTTTATGAGAATCAATAAACATCTGGGATTTGTTTCCACCAGGAATGATTATGGGCTCTCGGCTCTTACTACTGAGAGGCCTGTCAGCTCAAACAGCTTTATCCACCTCCCTTCTTTTGTGTGTCCTGTTAAGTAAGGATTCCTCTAAATCCTCTTTCCCCAACGTAGCATCTTTAGATTGTGGCCATCCAATGGATCTGGAGAATGGCCAGAAACAGATTAACAGAGTTGGAAGGGACCTTGTAGGTCATCTAGTCCAACCCCCCCACCCAAGGAGACCCTACACCATTGTTGACAGATGGCAGTCCAGTCTCTTCTTGAAAGCCTCCAGGGATGAAGCTCCCACAACTTCTGAAGGCAACTTCTGTTCCATGGGTGGATTGTTCTCACTGTCAGAAAAATTTTCCTTATTTCCAGGTTGAATCTCTCCTTGATCAGTTTCCATTCATTGTTCCATGTCTGGCCTTCAGGTGCTTTGGAAAATAGCTTGATCCCTTCCTCCCTGAAATATTAGAGGACTGCTATCACATCTCCCCTGGTCCTTCTCTTCACTAGACTAGCCATGCCCAGTTTCTGTAACCATTCTTCGTATGATGGAGAAGAATGCCCTGAACCTACAACTGATGGGTCAAGGGATGGATATGGTCCCCATACTTCCAAGGCATGATCCAAAACTGCAAACAGGCATACACAAAGAAGAGCTTCTCCTGACATATAACTGCAAGGAGGAACTTTCCATAATTCATCCCATTTTACCCTGGATAGCTCTGTAGATGATTACTTATGCCGTTTCCTAAATTTCAACCAATGGCTGTTCCAGGAAAGAAGGTTCTTTTTCCCCTGGAAGAGAGCCCTGAATTGGAGTTGGTCTGTCTCTCTTTCAGTAAGAGTCCAGACCAGGGGTCAGCAACCTGTGGCTCTGGAGCTGCATGTGGCTCTTTCATCCCTCTGCTGTGGCTCCTTGTCACCAATTGGCTCCACAATTGATAGGGCTTTCAGTTAAGACAGATAGAGGAAAAAGGACGCTACGCTAGGAGGAGACTCTGTGGTGAGGGAACCGGACTTCCAGTCAGCTCCAGAATTGAACACAGGGCTTCTAGATAGGACCTTTGTGGCTCTTTGAATGGTTGCCAACACCTGGTCCAAACAAATGGGCTCTTGCTTGAAAGAGTCCATTTGTCTCTTTTGCTTGAAAGAAGAAAATCTCCTTGTTTCTTTCGTTTGCTTGAAAGAAGCTTCAACTTGCACCTCTTCAAGATTTAAATAGAAGCTAGAAGAAGGTGGCTCAGATGCTGAACTTGTCGATCAGGAAGGTTGGCAGTTCAGCAGTTCGAATCCCTAGCTCTGCGTAACGGAGTGAGTTCCCGTTACTTGTCCCAGCTTCTGCCAACCTAGCAATTCGAAAGCAGGTAAAAATATAAGTAGAAAAATAGGGACCCCCTTTGGTGGGAAGGTAAGAGCATTCCATGCACTTCAAGCATTTAGTCATGCCGGCTACATGACCACAGAGACATCTTCAGACAGCGCTGGCTCTTCAGCTTTGAAACGGAGATGAGCACCGCCCCGTAGAGTCGGGAATGACTTACCTTTACCTTTACAAGAAGGGCAAAGGAAAGATCCTGGGTTTGGAAAGCAACCACTGAAAATGTCTCCATAAATGTTTTATCTAGGACACAGTTCAACACATGACCTTTTTTTTTAATCAATGATTTGTTCTTTGCAGGTTGAAAACTGCAAAGTTTTCAAACCTTTTATTGCCTTTAAGTAATAACAATATGTATTGAATCTCCTTCTTCTAATCAGGAATCAAGAATCAAGATTATTTCTGGTGCCTCCCTTCTTTCCCCAACAGCAGTCCTCTCTCAGATGAAAGACCTCCCACTGTTAACAGAATAAAAAATAAATAAATCATAAGATATGAATAAAGTTTCTGGGATGAAGGAAGGCAGAAAGCCATGAGGTCTTTTTTCTACCATTCTCTGGATTCTGTTAAAGAGCGTTGGTTTTCTTTGCTGTTAGCCATGGAATATCTATGATAAATAGCCCGAAAGACAAAATTCTCAAGGAATAGTTTTGAGTTGAGGAATTTGGTTTACTCAGGAATAAAAAGAACAGGAGACATGACACTTATCTCCAAGTTTCTGAAGGGTTATCATGCAGGGTAGAATTATTCTAAATTAGAATAGAATAGAATAACAGAGTTGGAAGAGACCTTGGAGGTCTTCTAGTCCAACCCCCTTCTTAGGCAGGAAACCCTATATCACTTCAGACAAATGGTTATCCAACATCTTCCTAAAAACCTCCAGTGTTGGAGCATTCACAACTTCTGGAGGGAAGTTGTTCCACTGATTGATTGTTCCCACTTTCAGGAAATTTCTCCTTAGTTCTAAGTTGCTTCTCTCCTTGATTAGTTTCCACCCATTGCTTCTTGTCCTGCTCTCTGGTACTTTGGAGAATCAATTGACCCCCTCTTCTTTGGGGCAGCCCCTGAGATATTGAAACACTGCTATCATGTCACTCCTAGTCCTTCTTTTCATTAAACTAGACATGCTCAGTTCCTGCAACCGTTCTTCATATGTTTTAGCCTCGTCCCTTAATCATCTTTGTTGCTCTTCTCTGCACACTTGCTAGAATATCCACATATTTTTTACATCATGGCAACCAAAACTGGATGCGGTATTCCAAGTGTGGCCTCACCAAGGCCTTATAAAGTGGTATTAACACTTCACGTGATCTCGATTCTATCCCTCTGTTTATGCAGCCTAGAACTGTGTTGGCTTTTTTGGCAGCTGCTGCACACGGCTAGCTTCTATTTAAATGGTTGTCCACAAGGACTCCAAGATCCCTCTCATAGTTACTACTATTGAGCAAGGTACCACATATACTGCACCTGTGCATTTTGTGCACAGTGCATTGTTTCAGAATGTGTGACTAGAAAGAATCGGTTTAAATTACAACAAAATATATATTTCTTGGACATCGGGTGGGGGAAAATCCTATTGATAAATAGTGTTCAACAATGGAACCAACTCTCTCTTTCTTGGAATGTATTTAAATTATAATGGTAGAATTCAGTCCTGACCTATGGACCAGATTATTTCTTTTCAACCCTTGTGATTCCGTCAGCTGCACTAAGATGATCAGGTTTTAAAAAAATATCAGTTCCAGAGGTAGACGAAAAGTCCTTTTATTGAGAACAATTGTAATTACAGAGCTTTGCAAGTCTGCTCTAGAGTAAATCCATCACTTGGAGAATAATTGCCTTCTCGTCCACACACTAGCTCGGTATAAGTTGGAAACAATTTATATGAAAATGCAAACTATATATCAATATATATATATATATAGACAAGGAATAATGGATGGAAACTGATCAAGGAGAGATTCAACCAGGAAATAAGGAAACAATTTCTGACAGTGAGAACCATCAGCCGATGGAACAGAAGTTGCCTTCGGAAGTTGTGGAAGCTTCATCCTCTGAAGCAATGGTGGGTTTCAAAAATTTTTCGAACCTATTCTGTGGGTGTGGCCTCCTTTGTGGGAGTGGCTTGCCGGCCATGTGACCTGGTAGGAGTGGCTTGCTGGCCATGTGTTTTCTTTCTTTCTCTCTCTCTCTCTCTCTCTCTCTCTCTCTCTCTCTCTCTCTCTCTCTCTCTCTCTCTCTCTCTCTCTCTCCCTCTCCTTCCTTTTGTCCCTCTGTCCCCTTTTCCTTTTTTTCTTTCATCTCTCTCTCACTTTTTCTTTCTTATTTATTTATTTATTTCTTTCTTCCTTTCTTTCTCTTTCTGTCTCTGTGTGAGTCTGTGTGCATGTGTGTGTGTGTGTGTGTGTTTGTGTGTGTGTGTTTGTGTTTGTGTGAGTGATGGGTTTCACAAATTTTTGGAACCTCTTCTGTAGGTGTGGCCTGCTTTCCGGGTCCACTGGTGGAACCTCTTCTAACCGGTTCGGTAGATGTGACAAACTGGTTCTACCAAACTGGTGGGAACTGGTAGGAACCCACCTCTGCTCTGAAGCTTTCAAAAAGAGACTGGGCTGCCATCTGTCAACAATGGTGTAGGGTCTCCTGCTTGGGTGGGTGGGGGTTGGAATAGATGGCCTACAAGGTCCCTTCCAACTCTGTTCATCTGTATCTCTCTGATTGTGCTGTACTTTCTCAATGAAGTAGGAAAGTGTCTATCGGAGTCACTTCCGAATGCTGTCTATTCTATTGTGAATTTTAAAAATATATTTCTATCCCTGGTTGTTTTGGCAATGGAGCTCACATATCTCCATCAAAGTCTTTCTCTCTCTAGATTCTATGTTACAAGGAACAAGGGATGCTCACCCATGCTATGAAGGCTAGGAGCAAACCAAGTACAGATCTAAATTGGTTTAAGACCTGATTAATAGTTCATGTCAGCTACTCCAAAGGAAATCCCACCAGGAGTAAACTAAATAGAGTGGCTTTTTAACGAAGGAATTGTGAGAAGGATAAACTTGAGCTCCGAACAAGGTGACCTTCAGACTCTACAATACTCTATTTGCAAGTTTTTTTTATATTTTATTATGAAAAGAGCACAGTTGTATGATTTGATATTGTGTGCTCATTTTTTTTTAAGTTATAAAAAACTTTTGAAAAACCTGGAGGGAGAGGAGGACACATATCAAGCATTCTGACAACTCCAACTTTCTTGCTCTTGAGTCAGTTCAAACAGAAATTGTAAATGTGAGAAGCCCTTGTTGCTCTCTGAGCTTGGTTGTTTTCTGGAGGAGGAGGAAGAGGAGGAGGAAGAGGAGGAGGAAGAGGAGAAAGACTGTAGGGTCTTGGTGTTCTCCATGAGCTTGATTGTTTTCTTGCAGACATTTCATTACCCAAACTAGGTAACATCATAAGAGCTAGTCCCATTTGAGTGCTTTCTCAAGCATCTGATGCCCATACATAGTGCCAATAAATTCTTTTAATAAATTCTTTTAAATGATTAATTGTAGAAGCATACTACCATGGACACCTCTGGATTGAAGAGTTATAGAAAGGTTCCACCCCCTTGGAGTTTCCATGGCCAATCAAATTGCTAATCTCTTCACTTTTCTTGTTCAAGAAAGGCTGGTGTGTGGTTGAAAATCAAAGCACATATTATGAAAGAGGTGGAGGAAACATGTTTCCTGAGCTGTGGTGGTGCAGTGGTTCAAATGCAATATTGCAGGCTAGTTCTGCCCGCTGCCAGCAGTTCGATCCTGACCAGCTCAAGGTTGACTCAACCTTCCATCCTTCCAAGGTTGGCAAAGTGAGAACCTAGATTATTGGGGGGAAGATATGCTGACTCTATAAACCCCTTAAAGAAGGCTGCAAAGCATTGCGAAGTGGTATATAAGTCTAAAGTGCTATTGCCGTTGCCTGTCAACAGCGAGTGCCAATGGGTGGCATCAAAGTGACACTACAGAGGGATTCAGTTGACATAAGAGAAGTGCTGTGATAGAAGACCCTCTCTCATGCCAGCTATTCAGTTTATCACTTTTATTTTGGAGAGGGCTCTCCCCTCTCCTTCTTTTCTTTTCTTTTTTACTTTTCTTATTTTTTTAAAAATATATTCTTCCACTAGCTTTTCTCCCCCTTTAGAGCCTCTGTTCTTCATCCATTATTTAGGAATCTCTGACTGTAATAGCAATGTTCGCCTTGTATACCTTGTGTGGGGTTTAAAATATAGATAAAAGCAGAAGGTCAGACTTGAAACACAGATCCTGACAGTTGCTTTCGACTTTGTCTGTAAGCTACAAAATATGGAGATATATCGGTGGCCACCAACTGCATCCCAAATGCTTCGCACCATCACCAACTCTCTCTCTACACCATGCCATTGCAGCCTCCAAGGGTCCTGCATTGGATCGGCCCATCCTTCCTTTAATTTTCTCTTTTTTGAAAAATTGGGAGGGAAGAGTGGGAGGTCCTATGGCTTTTGGATCTCAAGAAGTAGTTCTGAGTTGTGATTTCCAAGATTGGGATGGTGGAGAGGTAGAAAGCAGCAAAGCATCTGGGCATGAGACTTTGAGACAGGCAATAGAAATGTTGAAGGTATCAAGTTCCAAATCAATTGGGAAAAAAGGAGAAGAAAGCTAAAAAAAAAAGTGAATGTTTCCAGTGAATTGGGCAGGAGGACACACTATCAATATCTAATGGTTTTGTTATTCAGTTTCTTCCTTTTTTCTTTCTTTCTCTTTCTCTTTTTCTCTTTTTTCCCTTTTTCTGTCCTTCTTTTGCTCTTTCTTTCTTTCTTTTTCTTTTTCTGCCTTTCTGCCTTTCTATCTTTCTGTCTTTCTTTCTCTTCCTTCCTTCCTTTCGCTGTCTTTCTTTCTTTCTGTCTTTTTTCTCTTTCTTTTTCTCTTTCTTTTTCTTTCTTTCTTTCTTTCTCTTTTTTTCTTTCTGTCTTTCTGTCTTTCTGTTTTTCTTTCTCTTTCATTTTCTTTCTTTTCTTTCTTTATCTCTCTCCTTCCTTCCTTCCTTCCTTCCTTCCTTCCTTCCTTCCTTCCTTCCTTCCTTCCTTCCTTCCTTCCTTTTGTAATTGCTTACTCTGAACAGATCAACATCAACCTTCCACAGTGTTCCTTAAATTAGTTTGAAATAGAAATCAGTGGTGTCATTGAACAACTTCTGAACTTTTGGGAAGATTTGGGGCTATTAACGCTATTGAGTCTAGTATGGCAATGATTAGACTGGTGACACACAACATCAAACATTCAACACGGTGTATGAAGCTGTGACTATCCTTCAGGCCCAAGGAGCATCAGTAGATACTTGGAGGAATCTCGATAACATATGAAATAAATGTATTTAATGCAATTTAGATGATACCCAACTCCAACTGACACCCTCCCAAGAGAGGTTGGCTCTTAGAAATGGCCATTCCTTAATAAGAATGACCAGGTTGCTTCTGACTGTCCTTTTCCTGCTGAGTTGTAGAGAATATACATACTTGGAATGTTTAAAATAGCAAAAGGTCAGGGTTCCAAGTCAGACCCCCAACAAAAGAAGACTCTGAGGCTTGAGGTTCCTCAAAGTTCCATTCTATTAGAGACGTCATATTGGCACATCTGGGAGAACCCAAATCTGAAAGCTTCCAGGTTTCCCCCACCCAAACGAAAGTTCAAGTCCCTGCCCAGCACCCACATCTCCATCACAAGGTCCAATCAGGCACCCTCCCAACTG